>NW_024729043.1:0-10589 GCF_018991925.1 Homarus americanus | reverse complement strand
CATCTCCAGCTCCTGTTAGGGCCCTTCTTAGTACCATCTCCAGCTCCTGTTGGGGCCTTCTTAGTACCCTCCCAGCTTCTGTTAGGGCCTTCTTGGTACCCCATCTCCAGCCTGTTAGGGCCCTTCTTAGTACCCATCTCAGCAGCTTGTTAGGGGCCCTTCTTAGTACCCCATCTCCAGCTCCTGTTGGGGCCCTTCTTAGTACCCATCTCCAGCTTCTGTTAGGGCCTTCTTAGTACCCCATCTCCAGCTTCTTAGGGCCCTTCTTAGTACCCCATCCTCAGCTCTCTGTTAGGGCCCTTCTAGCCATCTCCCATTAGGGCCCTTCCCACCCTCACCCAGCCTGTTAGGGCCCTTCTTAGTACCCCATCTCCAGCTCTGTTAGGCCTTAGTACCCCATCTCCAGCTTCTGTTAGGGGCCCTTTCTAGTACCCCATCTCCAGCTTCTGTTGGGCCCTTCTAGTACCCCATCTCCAGCTTCCTTAGAGGCCCTTCTTAGTACCCCATCTCCAGCTTCAGCCCTTCTTAGCACCCCATCTCCAGCTTCTGTTAGGGCCCTTCTAGTACCCCATCTCCAGCTTCTCTTAGACCATCTCCAGCTTCTGTTAGCTCTAGTACTCCATCTCCAGCTCCTGTTAGGCCCTCCTTAGTACCCCATCTCCAGCTTCTTCTGCCAGGCCCTTCTCTTAGTACCCCATCTAGCTTCTGTTAGGCCCTTCTTAGTACCCCATCTCCAGCTTCTGTTAGGGCCCTTCTTAGTACCCCATCTCCAGCTTCTGTTGGGCCCTTCCATCTCCAGTTAGGGCCCTTCTTAGTACCCCATCTCCAGCTTCTGTTAGGCCCTCTACATCCCCATCTCCAGCTTCTGTTAGGGGCCCTTCTTAGTACCCCATCTCCAGTTAGCTCCTTTAGTACCCCATCTCCAGCTCCGTTAGCCCTTTAGCACCCCATCTCCAGCTCCTGTTAGGGCCCCTTCTGCACCCCATTCTCAGCTCCTGTTAGGCCCTTCTAGCATCCCCATCTCCAGCTCCCTGTTAGCCTTCTTAGTACCCCATCTCCAGCTCCTTAGGGCCCTTCTTAGTATCCCCATCTCCAGCTCCTGTTAGGCCCTTTCTCTAGTACCCCATCTCCAGCTTCTGTTAGGGCCCTTCTTAGTATCCCCATCTCCAGCTTGTTAGGGCCCTTCTGTACCCATCTCCAGCTTCTGTTAGGCCCTTCTTAGTACCCCATTCCAGCCTTCTGTTAGGCCCTGCACCCCATCTCCAGCTCCTGTTAGGGCCCCTTCGCACCCATCTCCAGCCTGTTAGGCCTTCTCTAGTGCCCCCATCCAGCTCCTGTTAGGCCCTTAGCACCCATCTCCAGCTCCTGTTAGGCCCTTCAATTCTCCATCTCCAGTCCTGTTAGGGCCCTTCTTAGTATCCCATCTCCAGCCCTCAGGCTCTTCTTAGTACCCCATCTCTAGCTCCTGTTAGGCCTTCTTCACCCCATCTCCAGCTCCTGTTAGGCCCTTCTTCAGCCTGATCTCTAGCTCCTGTAGGGCCCTTCGCACCCCATCTCCAGCTTTGTTAGGGCCTCCTTCGTCACCCCCATCTCCAGCTCCTGTTAGGGCCCTTCTTTACCCCATCTCCAGCTTCTGTTAGGCCCTTCTTAGCACCCATCTCCAGCTCCTGTTAGGCCCTTCTAGTACTCCCCATCTCCAGCTCCTGTTAGGGCCCCTGAGCATCCCCATCTCCAGCTTCGTTAGGCCCTTCTAGTACCCCATCTCCAGCTCTGTTAGGGCCCTTCTTAGTACCCCATCTCCAGCTCCTGTTAGGCCCTTCTTAGTACCCCATCTCTAGCCCTTCTTAGTACCCCATCTCCAGCTTGTTAGCCCTTCACCCCATCACCAGCTCCTGTTAGGGCCCCTAGGTACCCCATCTCCAGCTTCTGTTAGCCTTCTTAGTACCCATCTCCAGCCTGCTAGCTCTTAGACCCCATCTCCAGCTCCTGTTAGGCCTCACCCCCACTCCAGCTTCTGTTAGGCCCTCTTAGTACCATCTCCAGCTTCTGTTAGGGCCCTTCACCCCATCTCAGCTCCTGTTAGGCCTGCACCCCATCTCCAGCTCCTTAGCCCTTAGTACCCCATCTCCAGCTCCTGTTAGGGCCCTTCTTAGTACCCCATCTCCAGCTCCTGTTAGGGCCCTCTTCGTCACCTGATCTCTAGCCCTGTTAGGCCCTTCATCCCATCTCCAGCTCCTGTTAGGGCCCTTCTAGTACCCCATCTCCAGCTTCTGTTAGGCCCTTCTTAGTACCCATCTCTAGCTCCTGTAGGGCCCTTCTTAGCACCCCATCTCCAGCTCCACAGGCCCTCTCTAGTACCCCATCTCTAGTCCTGTTAGGCCTCTCTTAGTACCCCATCTCCGCCCTGTTACCTTTCTGTACCCCATCTGTAGCTCCTGTTAGGCCCTTCTAGCACCATCTCCAGCTCCTGTTAGGCCCTTCTAGTACCTCTGCTCTAGGTTCTGTTAGGGACCATCACCAGAGCTTCATAAACTGGTACCCACTAGTAGTTCTACTGAACACCGCCACCAGAGCCTTTTACTGCGGTTCCCCTGTCCCTGCTGACCACTACCTGTAGTTTAGTATTGATGAAAGAGTTTGTATTGATAGTCATTATTATTACGACGAGTGATTGTTAATATATATTTTATTATTTACATTTTTATTATTATTTTAATTATTATTATTATTATTATTATTATTATTAAAGTATTATTGTTATTTATCAGATTTCCAGCAGGATATTAACGTTTGTCCCATTTCGATTGACCTTACCCGTTAACCTTTGACCTAAGAGGGAAGAAGGCTATGATGTGTGTAAAGTCAGGTCCAACAAATATCAACCTGCTGACGTCATTCATTAATGTTACGAGCCAAACAGAAAGACCGACGTACAGGCGACATCAAGCTTCATAAACACGCCCAGACTGTTTCTGGATCCCTAAAATTCTTACGTTAAACTTATCCCGTAAATGCCAGTGTAACAGTGTTTAAATACCGTGACAGGCGACAAAAAATTACTTCAAAGTTGCACTGAGACTCTACCTTGACCCGAGACTCCGGTCTGGTGTAATGATGACGTTGAACACATGACGGTGACCAGTAGATGATCCCCGGGGCCTTCGCCCAGTGATCACGCCCAGGGTGACGCCTTCATCAGCCTAGCTCTTATTAAGAAAGTAATAGCAGTAATTATCGCTGGTCTTCGCTGTAATGGACTGCCTCTGGGTGTGTGTAGCACTTGGTGAGGCAGCTTTACAATGAGCTCATAAAGTATTGCCGCTTCTTGCGCAGTGGTAGAATAAACTTTGTAAAATATGGTACTATAACTATATCTCCGGTGGTGGTGGAGAGATAGGATCTGGACGTGTGGTGACGGCGGCAACGTCCACCACCACAGCTGTCACTACCACCACAGCACCACACTCAGTATCTCCCCACTCACCGCGTCCCCACCTCACCGCCTCCCCACTCACCGCCTCCCACACCACCGCCCCCACACCTCACCGCCTCCCCCACACCTCACCGCCTCCCTCACGGCCACAATAGTCTAACGGGTCCAAGTTTTATTAGGCCCAAATCGCTCTAATGTTATGTCAGTTTGGCCCTAATTCTAATGGACCCCAACTTAATGGTTAGTTAGGTTTTGGGACACCAGAAGAACCTGTAGCCCATGACCTGCAAAAAATACTCTTTTCCGGTACTATATAGTGGATGTAACTAGTCCTCAAGAATGATAGAAAAAGCAAGAAAGACTCGCTGTGTAGGCCTGATCCACAGCACCAACACTCTACGCAACGTGGTGGGAGACGTTGTGTTAAACACCACATAGGAAAGAGAGTTTGGTATGGTCGTTCAGCATCTCCTCTCGCTTAGTCCAGGAGGTGGAACTTGACCCCCCCCCAGTAGTGAAGGGCAGTGCAGACGTCACTCACACGAGACAAACCCTTAAACGATTTTGTATCTTCTTCACTGTGTATTTCGTTGTCTTCAAATTAACGTAAACTAACTTGCTTTTACTATTAGGATTGAGCAGGCTTATTGGTCCAGTCATTGGGTCCCCAGTCTGGTCCCAGTCTTATTGGGCCCCAGTCTTATTGGGCTCCCAGTCTTATTGGGCCCCAGTCTGGGCTCCCATCTATTGGGCCCAGTCCTATTGGGTCCCAGTCTTTAATGCACTTCAAAGTATCCCCAGTCCTAATGAACGCCCCAGTTTTGGGTTAGGACTGAGGTTCATTAACTTGCAACTTCGGCCAACCTGCAAAAGTGCTGACTGCTAGCCACCAACTTGCAAGTCACCCATAGAATATAAAGCTGCCGTATGTGTCCAGCCATTGTTAGCGGCGTTGCGACCTCCAGACTGCGGCTCAAAGGTTTTCGCTAATACGATTGCATATTGAAGTGGTTCATTTAGATGAGTGGAGTATTTCTAATGTACACGATCCGTGCACTGATGGCTTTTGTGTTTACGTGTGTCGTCCATACCCGTCCTGGCTGTCATGTCCTGTTTACGTAGGCGCGCGAACACACACACACACACACACACACACACACACGTGGTGTGTGGTTGATGTGAATAAATAGCAGTATGGTCGTTGTGGTAGAATGAGCACTGTGTTACGGTTTGTAAAACTTTTGTTGTTATTTGTGTGGTTGTTATGGTAAAATTATGGTTAGACAAGTGTTCGGTCGCTTTGGCTCGAGAACAGACTATTGTGACTAAGGAAATTGTTTATGTTACGGTCTACACAGTGTGTGGTGGTTTTGGTTAAAGAAATTGTGCAGCTGTAGCAGTTTTTGGTAGTTTTTGGTTCAAGAAAGGTTATGGATGTGTTGAGTATATGTAGTAGTTATGGTCCTCAGGTTCAGCACAAACGGTATGCACCTGTTGTGGTAGAAGGTAGCAGGTGTAGGTGCCAGCCTCCATGGAGAGCGGTGCAAGGGTCCAAGTTAGCAGGGGCCATTGTATCAGGACCGTCTCAATATCAGCAACCAACCATTTGTATGGATGCAGTCGACCACGCATTACGCTACCGGGTTTGCGGGAAAAACAATGGTTGACCCACCACGCCACACATCCCGCCCTTACTGCCTCCTCCAATGACAGTGTCCTAATCTGGGCTTACCCTGAGGGCACGTGGGCACAGTAGACGACCCCCCCTGAGGTCGCCCCCGTGCCCAGGTCTCAAAACCCTGGGTGGTGTGTGGCGAGGAGGATGCTGTAAAGAGGTCGGCTGAGGGAAACATTTAGGAAGGGAAAGTGTTGCCCATTACAATGACTGGCGCCGACCAGGGCCCACCGATTTCCCTGATAGTGGTGTTCCGCATTGGGAAGGAATTGCCTTAGTTATGTAATGATTTCATCTAGCGTACACTGTGCACGTAATGTGTGTGTGTTGAGGCATATGAGCTTTGTGTGTGTGTGTGCGGGGTGCGTGAGCTCATGCCATACAAAGGCACGTACTCACATACACATAACTTTAATTAATGTGATCCTCTGTAATACTCTTTGGTTTGAAGGATGGAAACCAAGTGGAGGTGTTAAGGAGAGAGAGAGGGTGGGATGAGGGATGGGAGAGTGGAAGATGAGGATAAAAAAGGAATGGTGATAAATGAGTCACAGAAAAGAGGGTAGGGAGGAGGAGGCAGTGAGGAGTGAGGAGGTCGAGATGAAGTGAAGGTGAGTAGGAAGAATAAGAAGTGAGGAGGAATGGGATGGGGTGACTGCCCACCCGACAAATACACGATACTGCCATCGACAACTAAAGGTACACACTCAACTTCATGTTTCTTCCAGGTGTGCCTGTCGCCCTCTACACTGTTTGCACACACCACGCTTAACGACCTCCACTTTACACTGATCTTATACCTCGCTACCCAGCTACACCCCAGATACCAACAGACTCCTTTACACCCTCATCACTTATACACACCCACAACCCACCCATCACTGTCATTCATTTACACCCACATCCTGCACACACACACAACACACACACACGTTACACCCATCTTTATACCTCCACACGTCGGTAACACTCCAACCTTACACCCATATTCAGGATCTCGACCAGCGTACACATTAAGGCCATCTGATCACTATTCGCCCAGTCTAAAACCTCACAACTGTGCAGTACAATTGCCTAATGATTGTAGTCCTTGATATAGAATGGATGTATATTTGATAATGTTCTCTCATATAAGTTATTTACATTGTTTCGCCGTAGTGAGAGAGACTTTGCTAGTGGGGTGTTGCACTAATTCGAACTGGAGGAGTGGTATAGGTGGGTCAGTACGAAGGTGAAGTAAGTGGTGCAGAGTGTAGGTGATCAGTGGTGTCAGGAGGTGTAGGTGGATCAGTGGTGTCAGATGGGCCAGGATCAGTGGTGCCAGGTGTGGGATCAGTGGCGCCAGAGGTAGGATCAGTGGGAACAGGAGTGTGTAGGTGGATCAGTGGTGTCAGGATGTGTGGGTAACAGAGTCAGGTGTAGGTGATCAGCAGCAGGAGTGTGGTGAATCAGTGGTGTGTGAGTGTAGGCTCAGTGGTCAGGAGGGTGTAGGTGGACTCAGTGTGTGAGTGTGTAGTGGATCAGTGGTGGCCAGGAGTATGGGTGGGTCATTGGTGTCAGGTGTGTGTAGGTGAATCAGTGGCGGCTGTGTGTGAGGTGGATCAGTGGTGTCAGGAGTGTGTAGGATCAGTGGGTGCTGTGTAGGTGGGTCAGTGTTGTCAAGAGGGTAGGTGAATGCATCAGGAGTGTGTAGTGGATCAGGTGCTGAGTATGTGGGTGGGCCAGTCAGGGGTAGGTGATCAGTGGTGCCAGGAGGTGTAGGTGGGTGCTGTCAGAGTGTGTAGGGGATCAGTGGTGTCAGATAGGAGTAAGGGTGGGTCAGTGTTTAGAGGGTGAGGTGGATCAGTGATGCCAGGAGTGTAGGTGACCAGGTCAGAAGAGGTGGGCTGGGGTGTTGTCAGTGGGAGGTAGGATCAGTGGTGTCAGGAGTGTGTAGGGATCAGTGGTGCTGGAGGGCTGCACACAGAAGGTGTGTGGATCAAAGGATGTCAGAGGTAGGTGTGGGGTTGTAAGGTTACAGGTGATGGGACTGTAGGGTAATCAATAGCACACGGTCACTCCCCAACACACTTGAATTTTGCGTAATGGTCATGCTATTAAGTCCCAGACCCAACACACGACCACGTCTGAGGAGCCTGCTGTTGATTGTTATCCTCCTCCTTCGTTACCATGGCCTTCGTCCTCTCCTTCGTTACCATAGTTACCTTCGTCCTCCTTCGTTACCATGGTGACTTTCGTCCTCTGTATTTCTGAATCCTAGGCCTGTATTTGTGTCTTTAGGTTAGTTGAAGGTTTACCAATTTAATATTTTATTATAATTAATATTTCCCATTCCCGGTGGTCATAGCGTCATCTGTGGTCCAAGGAGACGACAATTTTGCTATAGTCGTTTTCGTCTGGACCACTAGCAGTCAAACACCGACCGCCCACCAATTAGGTTTCAGAAAATGCTCCAACGATAATCTTGTTTTTTCCAAACGCCACACGGTCAGTCTTCAAAACAGTCAAATGAATTGAATACGGCTGCTGCATCATGAGGTCTGCACAGTGAAAACTATATTTGTAAACACGACCGAGTATGTGGTATGGATACAGTACAGGCGCTACACAGATTTACGGGACCCGTTTGTTAACAGTTCATGGATCGGGAGTCCGCTGTCAATATAAAAAAAGTGAGCTTTATTTTTTCACCTACCGTAAGTATGGTCGTCGAAGTGTACGGTGAGAGTTGGTGGATGGTACACTTTACAACATATCATCGAAGCTTACTCGTTTACCTAAACTGCCATTTAACCTCCAGTAAACGTTCATAGTGTTTTCATGTCACAAAACAACACACGTTTACCACCACTAGCTAAACAACTTTATAATCCCTGATGGCTGGTGGTGGTGGCTGTAGAAAAAGGGGCAGATGGTTGTAGAAATGAAAGAAGTAAAGGTGGTTAAGGATGATAGTAGTAGTGATTATGGTGGTGATGATGGTGCAGTGATGATAATGTTGTCAATGATGATAATGACCGATGTTAGGTAGTGGTTTGTGAGCATAGAGCTGTAAATGAGTAAATAATGATTAATGTGTATTACCTGGTCACTCGTCCAATTTGATTCTTGAAGGTTTGTGTTTTCATTCTCTCTCCATTTTCTTATTTATTTTATATATATATATATTTTTGTTATCAGGAACAAGAGAGAGCATACATTCAGGCACAGTACGTTTATAGTCTCTGTAAATTTCGTCGTCATTCCGTCCTCCAGTTTTGTGTTTTGGTTTAATTGAGGCAGCAACGCGTTTATCGCAACAGTGGTTGGTTCACCACCAGGAACCCATTCAGTCCAACCAGGCTTGTACATGACCCAGGTTAACCTGCAAAGTGGGTAAATGGGTCTGCGTATACAAGTTCAGGTTTGAGACATCATTGTTTGGGTGCTGGATTTAATTTTATTTGAAATAGTGTTTGCTCGTGCAAATTAGGACTTTATTGAAGCCATTATTTTTGGGGGTTTGGTTTTATTTTGTTGATTAAAGGTGTTTGCTCATGCATTTGTTGATTGAAGCTATGTTTGGGTTCGTGTTATATTCACATCACCTTTTTTTGTGGGTAGGCTGATTTTACTGGTTGATTATAGCATTGTTTGCCTGTTTACCGTTGATTGAAGTCTGCTTGGGCATGTTTAACCAGTTATTGTGCCATTGTTTGGGTAGCAATTCTGTGTGGTTATTTCCTGCAGCAGCATTGTTGAGTTCTATAAGCTCCCTCTATGAAGGATTAAAATACACGGTGTTGGAAGGAAGGAATGTATGTCTCATGCTTAATAAGAATGATTGTACTTGAGTATTAGTATACAACATGGTGAACAAATACTAGAGGCAGGAGTATGTAGTCAGGGGTCTGAGGGAGCATTGGAGATGAGGAGAGAGGATAGTGGGTAGGGTATATAGTGGAGTGGTAGGGGATTGTCAGGAGTGGTGGTAGAGAATAGGAACGGGTGGTGGTGATATAGTGATGGGGTGTAGGGATGGTATATAGTGTAGTGGGGTTGTATAATGCAGCGGGTGGTGGTGAGAGGGTATTCAGGCGGACATGGAGGCCAACTGTTGTATAATCTGACACTACCCTCACACACTGGATACAATTTGTTTAATTTTGTTGATTTCTTTCGTCGGATAAAAGAAAGGTCTTATGACAGCCATTTCCGTAAGATCCGTAATGGTCTGATGGACGGGATGTGTACAAATTGTGAGAGGCTGTACAGGTTGCACTGGAGTGGAGGATGCTGTCCGCAGCCCAACACATCACCTGGGACTCCGGGAGGAGGAGAGAGGGGTGGAGGGTGTTCAGATTTTTCAGATCTGTCCCGGACATAAAGACTGAAATATGGGGACTTTAGTGCTTACTCCCTAGGTAGAACTTAGTCCGAAAGACTGACCTGAGATTTGGATCCGCATCCCAGAACCAAGAATGGGCTCCAGGATGCTGCTGTTCACAGTTGTTTGCATCTTGCTGCTTCTGTACGACACGTCTCTCGCTTCTATGAAGTGCTCTTCACCTGTAATTGTGCTGAAATAGAAGTTAACTGGTTAATCTCAACACAGAGCGTCGTAACTGGTAAGGAAAATTAAATAGACTTTACGACTGTCTCCTCCCTTCCAACCTCACGAACCATTAGATAGACTGTCATTTGTTACAGTTTTCCTGTACATCATTAATTGTATTATTCGTGATGCAATAAGATATATTATCATAACTTTCTGACTTCTAGTTTTCCGTCAAGAACTGTTGATTCAGCCATCACATGCCTAGTAGCACTTTATCTCTCCTCCAGTTGCATGAACTGTTCTTTTTATTTGTTTCATTGTTGAGATTGCTAGATGTGACTGTTCATCGCTGTAAAAACAAAGGAATTATATTTTCGTTTCTTATAAACTCAGTAAAGGCATTGGTTAAAATGACCAAATCAGCCAGCCTAGGCGAGGGGTGACCTACAAGTGTAATCTTGGGAGGTTGATACGCCACCAAGGATGAGTGTGAGGCAAAGCCACTGCAACCCTGGCACCTGATGCTGATGAAATCTCCAAACTCCTCTTGTCACCCAGGTGAGGTAGGTGTAACTTGCTGATGAAACACCAGTCAAGAATGTATGACCTGGGAATTCACAGGCCATTGTGGTGTTTGCCACAAACATTATCTCTCGCACATGACGATAGACCGCTTTAATGTTGAGGAGGAAATATTTAAGGCTGCAAACTGGCATGATTGCATCCTTCGAGGCATGACACCTGCAACTGTGAGGTGGAATGAAGTTTAGACTTTATTGGTTGGGTATGGTGAGTCTTTGTAGGCGTCACTACACATGCGCCACACTGCCAAGGATAAACTTATCCACCCCTGGAGAATGTTTGTGTAAAGTTGTACATTTCATCCTTGTGTCGCTTATACTGGTTCTTTAGCAATACGTGTCCGAACGGAAGTATTACTTGAT
>NW_024729042.1:0-6618 GCF_018991925.1 Homarus americanus | reverse complement strand
GTATATTAAAGTCCCCTGATCGAGTATAACAAAGTCCCCTGATCGAGTATAACGAAGTCCCCTAATCGAGTATAACAAACCACCCTCATCGAGTATAACAAAGTCCCCTTATCGAGTATAACAATGTCCCTGATCGAGTATAACAATGGCCCCTAATCGAGTATAACAAAGGCCCCTGATCGAGTATAACAAAGCCCCCTCATCGAGTGCAACAAAGTCCCCTGATCGAGTATGACAAAGTCCCCTGATCGAGTATAACAAAAGCTCCTCATCGAGTATAACAAAGGCCCCTGATCGAGTATAACAAAGGCCCTTGATCGAGTATAACAAAATTCCCTGATCGAGTATATACAAAGTCCCCTCATCGAGTATAGCAAAGTCCCCTGATCGAGTATATTAAAGTCCCTCATCGAGTATAACAAAGTCCACTTATCTGCCCTGATCAACTATAACAAAGTCCCCTAATCGAGTATAACAAAGTCCGATGATCGAGTAAAACAAAGTCCCCTGATCGAGTATAACAAATTCCCCTCATCGAGTATAACAAAGTCCCCTCATCGAGTATAACAAAGGCCCCTTATCGAGGATAACAAACTTCCCTGATCAAGTATAGCAAAGTCCTCTGATAGAGTATAACACAGCCCCCTCATCGAGTATAACAAAGTCACATGACCGAGTATAACAAAGCCCCCTGAACGAGTATAACAAAGATCCCTGATCGAGTATAACAAAGGCCCCTTATCGAGTATAACCAAGTTTCCTAATCGAGTGTAATAAAGGCCCCTAATCGAGTATAACAAAATCCCGTGATCGAGTACAACAAAGGCCCCTGATCGAGTACAAAAAAGGCCCCTCATCGAGTACAACAAAGGCCCCTGATCGAGTATAACAAAGTCCCCTCATCAAGAATAACAAAGCCCCTCATCGAGTATAACAAAATCTCCTAATCAAGTAAAACAGTCCCCTGATCAAGTATAACAAATTCCCCTAAGTGAGAATAACAAAGTCCCCTCATCGAGTATAACAAAGGCCCCTTATCGAGTATAACAAAGCCCCCTGATCGAGTATAGCAAAGTCCCCTGATCGAGCATCGCAAAGTCCCCTGATTGAGTATAAAAAGTCCCCTCATCGAGTATAACAAAGTCCCCTTATCGAGTATAACAAAGTCACCTGAACGAGTATAACAAAGCCCCCTGAACGAGTATAACAAAGATGCCTCATCGAGTATAACAAAGTCCCCTGATAGAGGATAACAAAGTTCCCTGATCGAGTAAGGGAAAGTCCCCTGATCGAGTATATTAAAGTCCCCTGATCGAGTATAACAAAAACCACTCATCTAGTATAACAAAGTCCCCTTATCGAGTATAACAAAGTTCCCTGATCGAGTATAACAATGGCCCCTTATCGATTATAACAATGGCCCCTGATCGAGTACAACAAAGCCCCCTGATCGAGTACAACAATGACCCCTGATCGAGTATAACAAAGTCGCCTAATCGAGTATAACAAAGGCTCCTCATCGAATATGACAAAGGCCCCTAATCGAGTATAACAAAGTCCCCTGATCGAGTATATCAAAGTCCCGATCGAATATAACAAAGGCCCCTGTTCGAGCATAACAAAGTCCCCAGATTGAGTATAACAAAGTCCCTCGATCGAGTATAACATAGGCCCCTCATCGAGTATAACAAAGTCCCCTGGTTGTATATAACAACGTCCCCTGATCGAGTATAACAAAGGCCCCTAATCGAGTAAAACAAAGTCCCCTGATTGTGTATAACAAAGTCCCCTGATCGAGTATAACATAGGCCCCTCATCGAGTATAGCAAAGTCCCCTGATCGAGTATATTAAAGTCCCCTGATCGAGTATAACAAAGTCCACTGATCTGCCCTCATCAACTATAACAAAGTCCCCTAATCGAGTATAACAAAGTCCCCTGAAAGAGTATAACAAATTCCCCTGATCGAGTATAAAAAAGTCCCCTCATCGAGTATAACAAAGGCCCCTTATCGAGTATAACAAAGGCCCCTCATCGAGTACAACAAAGGCCCCTCATCGAGTACAACAAAGGCCCGTGATCGAGTATAAGAAAGTCGCCTGATCAAGTATAATAAAGCCCCCTCATCGAGTATAACAAAGTCCCCTGATCGAGTATAACAAAGTCCCCTGATCAAGTATAACAAAGTCCCATAATCGAGTATAATAAGTCCCCTGATCGAGTATAACAAAGTCCCCTCATCGAATAAAACAAAGTCCACTGATCAGGTATAACAAAGTCCCCTGATCGAGTATAACAAAGCCCCCTAATCGAGTATAACAAAGCCCCCTGATCGAAAATAACAAAATCCCCTGATCAAGTGTAAGAAAGTCTCCTGAACGAGTATAACAAATATCCCTGATCGAGTATAACAAAGTCCCCTGATAGAGTATAACAAAGCCACCTCATCGAGTATAACAAAGTCACCTGACCGAGTATAAAAAAGTCCCCAGAACGAGTATAACAAAGATCCCTGATCGAGTATAACAAAGTCCCCTGATAGAGTATAACAAACTTCCCTGACAGAGTAAAGCAAAGTCCCCTAATAGAGTATAACAAAGCCCCCCTTATCGAGTATAACAAAGTCACCTGACCGAGTATAACAAAGCCCCCTGAATAAGTATAACAAAGATCCCTGATCGAGTATAACAAAAGCCCCTTATCCCCCATCATAAGAAAGTTCTGATCATGTGCCAACAAATTCCCTGAACGAGTATAACAAAGGCCCCTCATCAAGTATAGCAAAGTCCCCTGATCGAGTATAACAAAGTCCCCTAATCGAGTATAACAAAGTCCCCTGATCAAGTATAACAAAGTTCCCTAATCGAGTATAACAAAGTTCCCCGATCGATTATAACATAGTCCCCTGATCGAGTATAACATATTTCCCTGATCGAGTATAACAAAAGTCCCTTATCGAGTATAACAAAAGTCCCTTATCGAGTATAACAAAAGTCCCTTATCGAGTATAACAAAGGCCCCTCATCGAGTACAACAAAGGCCCCTGATCAAGTATAACAAAGCCCCCTAATCGAGTATAACAAAGTCCCCTGATCGAGTATAACAAAGTCACCTGATCGAGAATAACAAAGTCCCCAAATCGAGTATAACAAACTCCACTGATCGAGTATAATAAAGTCCACTGATCGAGTATAACAACGCCCCCTCATCGAAAACAACAAATTCCCCTGATCGAGTGTAAGAAAGTCCCCTCATCGAGTATAACAAAGGCCCCTCATCGAGAATAGCAAATTCCCCTGATCGAGTATATTAAATTCCCTGATCGAGTATAACAAAGTCCACTCATCCAGTATAACAAAGTCCCTTGATTGAGAATAAGAAAGTCTCCTGATCGCGTATAACAAAGTCCCCTGATAGAGTATAACAAAGACCCCTGATCGAGTATAACAAAGTCCCCTCATCGAGTATATTAAAGCCCCCTTATCAAGTATAACAAAGTCCACTGATCGACTATAACAAAGTCCCCTGATCAAGTATAACAAAGTCCCCTCATCGAGTATAACAAAGCCGCCTCATCGAGTATAACAAAAGCCCCTGATCAAGTATAATAAAGTCCCCTGATCGAGTATAACAAAGTCCCCTGATCGAGTATAACAATGTCCCCTAATCGAGTATAACAAAGTCCCCTGATCGAGTAAAACAAAGTCCACTGATCGGGTATAACAAAGTCCCCTGATCGAGTATAGCAAAGTCCCCTAATCGAGTATAACAAAGCCCCTTGATCGAGTAAAACAAAGTCCACTGATCGGGCATAACAAAGTCGCCTGATCGAGTATAACAAAGTCCCCTAATCGAGTATAACAAAGCCCCTTGATCGAAAATAACAAATTCCCCTGATCGAGTGTAAGGAAGTCCCCTGATCGAGTATAACAAAGCCCCCTGAACGAGTATAACAAAGATCCCTGATCGAGTATAACAAAGTCCCCTGATAGAGTATAACAAAGCCCCCTCATCATGTATAACAAAGTCACCTGACCGAGTATAACAAAGCCCCCTGAACGAGTATAACAAAGATCCCTGATTGAGTATAACAAAGTCCCCTGAACGAGTATAACAAAGTCCCCTGAACGAGTATAACAAAGTCCCCTAATCGAGTATATTAAAGTCCCCTTATCGAGAATAACAAAGTCCACTGATAGAGTATAACAAAGCCGCCTCATCGAGTATAACAAAGTCACCTGACCGAGTATAACAAAGCCCCCTGAACGAGTATAACAAAGATCCCCAATCGAGTATAACAAAGTCCCCTGATAGAGTATAACAAAGCCCCCTCATCGAGTATAACAAACTCACCAGACCGAGTATAACAAAGCCCCCTGAACGAGTATAACAAAGATCCCTAATCGAGTATAACAAAGTCCCTTTAGAGTATAACAAAGCCCCCTCATCGAGTATAACAAAGTCACCTGACCGAGTAAAACAAAGCCCCCTGAACGAGTATAACAAAGATCCCTGATCGAGTATAACAAAGTCCCCTGATCGAGTATAACAAAGCCCCCTGAACGAGTATACCAAAGATCCCTGATCGAGGATAACAAAGTCCCCTCAACGAGTATAACAAAGTCCCTTGATCGAGTATAACAAAGTCCACTGATCTAGTATAACAAAGTCCCCTCATCAAGTATAACAAATTCCCCTAATCGAGAATAACAAAGTCCCCTCATCGAGTATAACAAAGGCACCTTTATCGAGTATAACAAAGCCCCTTGATCGAGTATAGCAAAGTCCCCTGATCGAGTATAAAAAAAGTCCCCTGATCAAGTATAACAAATTCCCCTAATCGAGAATAACAAAGTCCCCTCATCGAGTATAACAAAAGCCCCTTATCGAGTATAACAAAGCCCCCTGATTGAGTATAGCAAAGTCCCCTGATCGAGTATAACAAAGTCCCCTGATCAAGTATAACAAATTCCCCAAATCGAGAATAACAAATTCCCCTCATCGAGTATAACAAAGGCCCCTTATCGAGTATAACAAAGCCCCGTGATCCGAGTATAGCAAAAGTCCCCCTGATCGAGTATAACAAAAGTCCCCTCATCGAGTATATTAAAGTCCCCTGATCGAGTATAACAAAAAGTCCACTCATCTAGTATAACAAAGTCCCCTGATCCGTATAACAAAGCCCCTGATCGAGTATACTAGAATCCCTCATCGGAAGTATAACAAAGTCCCCTGATAGAGTAAAACAAAGGCCCCTCATCGAGTATAACAAAGTCCCCTAATAGAGTATAAAAAAGTCCACTGATCCAGTATAACAAAGACCCTTGGTCGAGCATAACAAAGTCCCCTGATCGAGTATAACAAGTCCCCTGATCAAGTATAACAAAGCCCCTCATCGAGTAAACAAAGTCCCCTTATCGAGTATAACAAAGTCCCCTGATCGAGTATAACAATGGCCCCTTATCGAGTATAACAATGGCCCCTGATCGAGTACAACAAAGCCCACTGATCGAGTACAACAATGACCCCTGATCGAGTATAACAAAGTCGCCTGATCGAGCATAACAAAGGCTCCTCATCGAATATAACAAAGGCCCCTGATCGAGTATAACAAAGTCCCCTGATCGAGTATATCAAAGTCCAGATCGAATATAACAAAGGCCCTGATCGAGTATAACAAAGTCCCCAGATTGAGTATAACAAAGTCCTCCGATCGAGTATAACAAAGGCCCCTGATCGAGTATAAAAAAGTCCCCTGATAGAGTATAACAAAGCCCCCTCATCGAGTATAACAAAGGCCCCTGATCGAGTATAACAAAGTCCCCTGATTGTGTATAACAAAGTCCCATGATCGAGTATAACAAAGCCCCCTCATCGAGTATAACAAAGTCCCCTGATCGAGTATAACAAAGGCCCTTATCGAGTATAACAAAGGCCCCTGATCGAGTATAACAAATTACCCTGATCGAGTATAACAAAGTCCCCTCATCTAGTATAGCAATGTCCCCTGATCGAGTATTTTAAAGTCCCTCATCGAGTATAACAAAGTCCACTAATCTGCCCTGATCAACTATAACAAAGCCCCCTGATCGAGTATAACAAAGTCCCCTGATCGAGTATAACAAAGTCACCTGAACGAGTATAACAAAGCCCCCTGAACGAGTATAACAAAGATCCCTGATCGAGTATAACAAAGTCCCCTGATAGAGTATAACAAAGATCCCTAATCGAGTATAACAAAGTCCCCTGATCGAGTATAACAAAGTCCCCTGATCGAGCAAAACAAAGTCCACTGATCGGGTATAACAAAGTCCCCTGATCGAGTATAGCAAAGTCCCCTAATCGAGTATAACAAAGCCCCTTGATCGAGTAAAACAAAGTCCACTGATCGGGCATAACAAAGTCCCCTGATCGAGTATAACAAAGTCCCCTAATCGAGTATAACAAAGCCCCTTGATCGAAAATAACAAATCCCCCTGATCGAGTGTAAGGAAGTCCCCTGATCGAGTATAACAAAGCCCCCTGAACGAGTATAACAAAGATCCCTGATCGAGTATAGCAAAGTCCCCTGATAGAGTATAACAAAGCCCCCTCATCGTGTATAACAAAGTCACCTGAC
>NW_024729041.1:0-18309 GCF_018991925.1 Homarus americanus | reverse complement strand
GACTTTGTTATGCTCGAACAAGGGGCTTTGTTATACTCGATCATTGGACTTTGTTATACTCGATCAGGGGACTTTGTTATACTCGATGAGGGGCCTTTGTTAAACTCGATGAGGGGACTTTGTTATACTCGATCAGGGGACGTTATTATACTCGATGAGGGGACTTTGGTTTTACTGGCCAGGACTTTGTTTTACCTCACCAGGACTTTAGTATTCCTGATCAGAGGACTTGTTTTTACTCGGGTCAGGGGCCTTGTTATACTGATAATGGACTTGCTTATACTCATCAGGGATATTGTTATACTAGATATGGGCTTTATTGTACTCTCGATAAGGGGACTTTAAACTCGATCATGGGACTTGTTATTCTCGAATAGGGAAATTTGTTAGACTCTCGATCAGGGTACTTTGTTACACCTCGATCAGGGCCTTTGTTATACCCGATCAAGGCAAACTCTTATTATACTCGATCAGGGGAGTTTGTTATACTCGACCAGGGGCCTTTGTTATATTCGATAAGGGGCCTTTGTTATACTCGATTATGGGACTTTGTTATACTCGTCCAAAGGTCTTTGTTATACTCGATCTTGGGAATTTGTTATACTCGATCAGGGGACTTTATTATACTCGATCAGGGGACATTGTTATTTTCGACCAGTGGCCTTTTTTATACTCGATTCGGGGCCTTTGAAATACTCGATCTTGGGACTTTGTTATACTCGACCAGGGGATTTTGTTATACTCGACTAGGGGGCTTTTTTATGCTCGATGAGGGGGCTTTGTTCTACTCGATGAGAGGGCTTTGTTATACTTGATAAGGGACTTTGTTATACGCAACCAGGGGGCTTTTTTATACTCGATGATGGGGCATTGTTATACTCGATGAGGGGACTTTGTTATATTCGATCTGGGGACTTTGTTATACTCGATCAGGGGACTTTGTACATACTCGACTTGGAACATTGTTATATTCGATCAGGTGCCTTTCTTATACTCGATCAGGGGGCTTTGTTATACTCGATGACGGGACTATGTTATACTCGATCTGGGGACTTTGTTATACTCGATCAGGGGACTTTGTTATACTCGACCAGGGGACTTTGTTATTCTCCATTAGGGTCCTTTGTTATACTCGAGCAGGGGACTTTGTTATACTCGATCTTGGGACTTTGTTATACGGCATTAGGGTCCTTTGTTATATCGATTAGGGACACTTAGTTATACTCAATCAGGGGACTTTGTTATACTCGATTAGGGGGCTTTGTTATACTCGACCAGGGGGCTTTTTCATACTCGATCAGGGGGTTTTGTTAAACTCGACCAGGGGCCTTTGTTATATTCGATAAGGGGCCTTTGTTATACTCGATTATGGGACTTTGTTATACTCGACCAAAGGAGTTTGTTATACTCGACCAGGGGGCTTTTCATACTCGATCAGGGGGTTTTGTTAAACTCGATCAGGTGTTTGTTTTACTCTATCAGGGGACTTTGTTATATTCGGATTAGGGGATTTTGTTATACTCGACCAGGGGCCTTTGTTATATTCGATAAGGGCCTTGTTGTTCTCGATTATGGGACTTGTTATACTCGACCAAAGGACTTTGTTATACTCGACCAGGGGCCTTTGTTATACTCGATAAGGGGCCTGTGTTATACTCGATCATTGGACTTTGTTATACTCGACCTGGGGACTTTGTTATACTCGACCAGGGGCCTGATTTATACTCGATCAGGGGGTTTTGTTAAACTCGATGAGGGGGCTTTGTTATACTCGATCAGGGGACTTTGTTTTACTCGGCCAGGGGACTTTGTTTTACTCGACCAGGGGACTTTAGTATTCTCGATCAGGGGACTTTGTTTTACTCGGTCAGGGGCCTTTGTTATACTCGATAATGGGACTTTGTTATACTCGATCAGGGGACATTGTTATACTAGATAAGGGGCTTTAAACTCGATCATGGGACTTTGTTAATCTCGAATAGGGGAAATTTGTTAGACTCGATCAGGGTACTTTGTTACACTCGATCAGGGGCCTTTGTTATACTCGATCATGGGACTTTATTATACTCGACCAGGGGACTTTGTTATACTAGATTCGGGGCCTTTGTTATACTCGATCATTGGACTTTGTTATACTCGACCAGGGGACTTTGTTATACTCGACCAGGGTTTTTTTTTATACTCGATGAGGGGGTTTTGTTAAACTCGATGAGGGGGCTTTGTTATACTCGATGAGGGGACTTTGTTATATTCGGCCAGGGAACTGTGTTATACTCGACCAGGGGGCTTTTTTATACTCGATGATGGGGCTTTGTTATACTCGATCAAATGGCTTTGTTGTGCTCGATCAGAGACTTTGTTATACTCGAGCAGGGGGCTTTTTTATACTCGATGAGGGGGCTTTGTTATACTCGATCAGGGGACTTTGTTATACTCGATCAGGAGATTTTGTTATACTCGACCAGGGGCCTTTATTATACTCGATAAGGGGCCTTTTTTATCCTCGATCATAGGACTTTGTTATACAAGACCAGGGGACTTTGTTATACTCGACCAGGGGGCTTTTTTATACTCGATCAGGGGGTTTTGTTAAACTCGATCAGGGGGTTTTGTTAAACTCGATCAGGGGGCTTTCTTATACTCAATCAGGGGACTTTGTTATAGACGACCAGGGGACTTTGTTATACTTGATCAGGGGACTTTGTTATACTCGTTCAGCGGACTTTGTTATAACCGATCAGGTGACTTTGTTGTAATCGATCAGAGGACTTTGTTATACTCGACCAGGGGACTTCGTTATACTCCATTATGGTCCTTTGTTATACTCGATCAGGGGACTTTGTTATACTCGACCAGGGGCCTTATTTATACTCGATCAGGGGGTTTTGTTAAACTCGATGAGGACGCTTTGTTATACTCGGCCAGGGGACTTTGTTTTACTCGACCAGGGGACTTTACTATACTCGATCAGGGGACTTTACTATACTCGATCAGGGGACTTTGTTAAACTCGATCAGGGGCCTTTGTTATACTCGATAATGGATCTTTGTTATACTCGATCAGGGGACTTTGTTATACTCGATAAGGGGCTTTATTGTACTCGATCAGCGGGTTTTGTTAAACTCGATGAGGGGGCTTTGTTGTACTCGAACAGGGGACGTTGTTTTACTCGGCCAGGGGACTTTGTTTTACTCGACCAGGGGACTTTGTTATTCTCGATCAGGGGGCTTTGTTATACTCGATCAGCGGACTTTGTTATACTCGATCGGGGGGCTTTGTTATACTCGACCTTGTGACTTTGTTATACTCGATTACGGGACTTTAGCATACTCGATCAGGGGACTTTGTTATTTTCGACCAGGGGCCTTTGTTATACTAGATTCGGGGCCTTTGTTATACTCGATCATGGGACTTTGTTATACTCGACCAGAGGACTTTGTTATACTCGACCAGTGGGCTTTTTTATACTCGATCAGGGGGTTTTGTTGAACTCGATGAGGGGTCTTTGTTATACTCGATCAGGGGACTTTGTTATACACGGCCAGGGGACTGTGTTATACTCGACCAGGGGGCTTTTTTATACTAGATGATGGGGCTTTATTATACTCGATCATAGGGCTTTGTTGTACTCGATCAGGGGACTTTGTTATGGACGACAAGGGGACTTTGTTATGCTCGATCAGGGGACTTTGTTATACTCGTTCAGGGGACTTTGTTATAACCGATCAGGTGATTTTGTTGTAATCGATCAGCGGACTTTGTTATACTCGATCTGGGGGCTTTGTTATACTCGATTAGGGGACATTGTTATTTTCGACCAGTGGCCTTTGTTATACTCGATTCGGGGCCTTTGAAATACTCGATCTTGGGACTTTGTTATACTCGACCAGGGGATTTTGTTATACTCGACCAGGGGGCTTTTTTATACTCGATGAGGGGGCTTTGTTCTACTCGATCAGAGGGCTTTGTTATACTTGATCAGGGACTTTGTTATACGCGACCACGTGGCTATTTTATACTCGATGAGGGGGGATTGTTATACTCGATGAGGTGACTTTGTTATACTCGATCTGGGGACTTTGTTATACTCGATCAGGGGTCTTTGTATATACTCGACTAGGAACATTGTTATATTCGATCAGGTGCCTTTCTTATACTCGATCAGGGGGCTTTGTTATACTCGAAGACGTGAATTTGTTATACTCGATCAGGGGACTTTGTTATACTCGATCAGAGGACTTTGTTATACTCGACCAGGGGAGTTTGTTATACTCGACCAGGGGACTTTGTTATACTCCATTAAGGTCCTTTGTTATACTCGATCAGGGGACTTTGTTATACTCGATTTTGGGACTTTGTTATACGGCATTAGGGTCCTTTGTTATATCGATTAGGGCACTTAGTTATACTCGATCAGGGGTCTTTGTTATACTCGGTCAGGGGGCTTTGTTATACTCGACCATGGGGTTTTTTCATACTCGATCAGGGGGTTTTGTTAAACTCGATGAGAGGAATTTGTTATACTCGATCAGGGGATTTTGTTATACTCGACCAGGGGCCTTTGTTATACTCGATAAGGGGCCTGTGTTATACTCGATCATGGGACTTATTTATACTCGATCAGGGGGTTTTGTTAAACTTAATGAGGGGGCTCTGTTATACTCGGCCAGGGGACTTTGTTTTACTCGACCAGGGGACTTTAGTATACTCGATCAGGGGACTTTGTTATACTCGATCAGGGGCCTTTGTTATACTTGATAATGGGACTTTGTTATACTCGATCAGGGGACTTTGTTATACTCGATCGAGGGCTTTATCGTACTCGATAAGGGAACTTTGTTAAACTTGATCAGGGGACTTTGTTATTCTCGATCAGGGCACTTTGTTATACTCGATCAGGGTATTTTGTTATACTCGATCAGGGAACTTTGTTATACTCGATCAGGAGACTTTGTTATACGCGATCTTGGGACTTTGTTATTCGCCATCAGGGTCCTTTGTTATACTCGATCAGGGGACTTAGTTATACTCGATCTGGGGACTTTGTTATACTCGATCATGCAACTTTATTATACTCGACCAGGGAACTTTGTTATACTCGATCAGGGGACTTTGTTATACTCGATCTGGGGACTTTGTATATACTCGACTAGGGACAGTGTTATATTCGATCAGGTGCCTTTCTTATCCTCGATCAGGGGGCTTTTTTATACTCGATGACGGGTTCTCTGTTATGTTCGATCAGGGGACTTTGTTCTACTCGATTAGAGGACTTTGTTATACTCAATCTTGAGACTTTGTTATACTCCATTAGGGTCCTTTGTTATACTCGATCAGGTGACTTAGTTATGCTCGATTAGGGCGCTTATTTATACTCGATCAGGGGACTTTGTCATACTCGATCAGGGGATTTTGTTATACTCGACCAGGGGCTTTTGTTATACTCGATAAGGGGCCTTTGTTATACTCGATTATGGGACTTTGTTATACTCGACCAGGGGACTTTGTTATACTCGAACAGGGGGCTCTTTTATACTCGATCATGTTTTTTTTTTAAACTCGATGAGGGGGCTTTGTTATACTCGACCAGGGGCCTTTGTTATACTCGATAAGAGGCCTTTGTTACACTCGATCATGGGACTTTGTTATACTCGACCAAAGGACTTTGTTATACTCGAAGAGGGGGCTTCTTTATATTCGAGCAGGGGTTTTTGTTAAACTCGATCAAGGGTGTTTGTTTTACTCGATCAGGGGACTTTGTTAAACTCGATCAGGGGACTTTGTTATACTCGATAAGGGGCCTTTGTTATACTCGATCATGGGGTTTTGTTAAACTCGATGAGGGGGCTTTGTTATACTCGACCAGGGGACTTTGTTATTGTCGATTAGGGGGCTTTGTTATACTCGATCAGCGGACTTTGTTATACTCGATCCGGGGGCTTTGTTATACTCGATCTTGTGACTTTGTTATACTCGATCAGGGGACTTTAGTATACTCGATCAGGGGACTTTGTTATTTTCGACCAGGGGCCTTTGTTATACAAGATTCGGGGTCTTTGTTATACTCTATCATGGGAATTTGTTATACTCGACCAGGGGACTTTGTTATATTCGGCCAGGGGGCTTTTTTATACTCGATCAGGGGGTTTTGTTAAACTCGATGAGGGGGCTTTGTTATACTCGATGAGGGGACTTTGTTATACTCGGCCAGGGAACTGTGTTATACTCGACCAGGGGGCTTTTATATACTCGATGATGGGGCTTTGTTATACTCGATCAAATGGCTTTGTTGTACTTGATCAGAGACTTTGTTATACCCGAGCAGGGGGCTTTTTTATACTCGATGAGGGGGCTTTGTTATACTCGATCAGGGGACTTTGTTATACTCGATCAGGGGCTTTGTATTCAATCAGGTACTTTGTTATAGACGACCAGGGAGTTTGTTATATCGATCAGGGGACTTTGTTATACTCGATCAGGAACATTGTTATTTTCTTGACCAGTGGCCTTTGTTATACCTTCCGATTCGGGGCCTTTGGAAATACCTGATCTTGGGACTTTGTTATAATTCTAATCAGGCATTTTGTTATACTCGACCAGGGGGCTTTTTTATACTCGATGAGGGGGCTTAGTTCTACTCGATCAGAGGGCTTTGTTATACTTGATGAGGGACATTGTTATACGCGACCAGGGGGGCTTTTTTATACTCGATGAGGGGGGATTGTTATACTCGTTGAGGGGACTTTGTTATACTCGATCTGGGGACTTTGTTATATTCGATCAGGGGACTTTGTATATACTCGACTAGGAACATTGTTATATTCGATCAGGTGCCTTTCTTATACTCGATCAGAGGGCTTTGTTATACTCGATGACGGGACTTTGTTATACTCGATCTGGAAACTTTGTTATACTCGATCAGAGGACTTTGCTATACTCGACCAGGGGAGTTTGTTATACTCGACCAGGGGACTTTGTTATACTCCATTAGGGTCCTTTGTTATACTCGATCATGGGGCTTTGTTATACTCGATCTTGGGACTTTGTTATACGGCATTAGGGTCCTTTGTTATATCGATTAGGGACACTTAGTTACACTCGATCAGGGGACTTTGTTATACTCGATCAGGGGGCTTTGTTATACTCGATCAGGGGGCTTTTTCATACTCGATCAGGGGGTTTTGTTATACTCGACCAGGGGCCTTTGTTATATTCGATAATGGGCCTATGTTATACTCGATTATGGGACTTTATTATACTCGACCAAAGGACTTTGTTATAGTCGACCAGGGGGCTTTTTTATACTCGATCAGGGGTTTTTGTTAAACTCGATCAGGGGTGTTTGTTTTATTCGATCAGGGGACTTTGTTATACTCGATCAGGGGACTTTGTTATACTCGATCAGGGGATTTTGTTATCCTCGACCAGGGGCCTTTGTTATATTCGATAAGGGGCCTGTTGTTATACTCGATTATGGGACTTTGTTATACTCGACCAAAGGACTTTGTTATACTCGACCAGGAGCCTTTGTTACACTCGATAAGGGGCCTGTGTTATACTCGATCATGGGACGTTGTTATACTCGACCAGGGGACTTTGTTATACTCGACCAGGGGCCTTATTTATACGCGATCAGGGGTTTTTGTTAAACTCGATGAGGGGGCTTTGTTATACTCGATCAGGGGACATTGTTATACTCGGCCAGGGGACTTTGTTTTACTCGACCAGGGGCCTTTGTTATACTCGATAATGGGACTTTGTTTTACTCGATCAGGGGACTTTGTTATACTCGATCAGGGGCTTTATTGTACTCGATAAGGGGACTTTGTTAAACTCGATCAGGGGACTTTGTTATTCTCGATCAGGGCACACCTGTTATACTCGATGAGGATACTTTGTTATACTCGATCAGGGGACTTTTTTATACTCGATCAGGAGACTTTGTTATACGCGATCTTGGGACCTGTTATACGCCATTAGGGTCCTTTGTTTTACTCGACCAGGGGACTTAGTTATACTCTATTAGGGGCCTTTGTTATACTCGGTCATGGGACTTTATTATACTCGACCAGGGAACTTTGTTATACTAGATTCGGGGCCTTTGTTATACTCGATCATGGGACATTGTTATACTCGACCAGGTGTCTTTGTTATACTCGACCAGGGGGCTTTTTTATACTCGATAAGGGGGTTTTGTTAAACTCGATGAGGAGGCTTTGTTATACTCGATCAGTGGACTTTGTTATACTCGGCCAGGGGACTGTGTTATACTCGACCAGGGGGCTTTTTTATACTCGATGACGGGGCTTTGTTATACTCGATCAAAGGGCTTTGTTGTACTCGATCAGAGACTTTCTTATACTCGACCAGGGGGCTTTTTTAAACTCGATGAGGGGGCTTTGTTGTACTCGATCAGGGGACTTTGTTATACTCGATCAGGGGTGTTTGTCTTACTCGATCAGGAGATTTTGTTATACTCGACCAGGGGCCTTTGTTATACTCGATAAGGGACCTTTGTTATACTCGATCATAGGACTTTGTTATACTCGACCAGGGGGCTTTTTTATACTCGATCAGTGGGTTTTGTTAAACTCGATCATGGGGCTTTCTTATACTCAATCAGGGGACTTTGTTATAGACGACCAGGGGACTTTCTTATACTCGATCAGGGGACTTTGTTATACTCGTTCAGGGTACTTTGTTATAACCGATCAGGTGTCTTTGTTGTAATCGATCAGCGGACTTTGTTATACTCGATCTGGGGGCTTTGTTATACTCGCTCTTGTGACTTTGTTATACTCGATCAGGGGACATTGCTATTTTCGACCAGTGGCCTTTGTTATACTCGATTCGGGGCCTTTGAAATACTCAATCTCGGGACTTTGTTATACTCGACCAGGGGATTTTGTTATACTCGACCTGAGGGCTTTTTTATACTCGATGAGGGGGCTTTGTTCTACCCGATCAGAGGGGTTTGTTATACTTGATCAGGGACTTTGTTATACGCAACCAGGGGTTTTTTTTATACTCGATGAGGGGGCATTGTTATACTCGATGAGGGGACTTTGTTATACTCGATGACGGGACTTTGTTATACTCGATAAGGGGCCTTTGTTATACTCGATCAGAGGACTTTGTTGTTGCTCGACCAGGGGAGTTTGTTATATTCGACCAGGGGACTTTGTTATACTCCATTAGGGTCCTTTGTTATACTCGATCAGGGGACTTTGTTAAAACGATCTTGGGACTTTGTTATATGGCATTAAGGTCCTTTGTTATATCGATTAGGAAACTTAGTTATACTCGATCAGGGGACTTTGTTATACTCGATGAGGGGGCTTTCTTATACTCGACCTGTGGGCTTTTTCATACTCGATCAGGGGGTTTTGTTAAACTCGATGGGAGGAATTTGTTATACTCGATCAGGGGATTTTGTTTTACTAGACCAGGGGCCTTTGTTATATTCGATAAGGGGCCTTTGTTATACTCGATTATGGGACTTTGTTATACTCGACCAAAAGACTTTGTTATACTCGACCTGGGGGCTTTTTCATACTCGATCAGGGGGTTTTGTTAAACTCGATGGGAGGAATTTGTTATACTCGATCAGGGGGTTTTGTTATACTCGACCAGGGGCCTTTGTTATACTCGATCAGGGGACTTTGTTATACTCGGCCAGGGGACTTTGTTTCACTCGACCAGGGGACTTTAGGGTACTCGATCAGGGGACGTTGTTATACTCGATCAGGGGACTTTGTTATACTCGATAATGGGATTTTGTTATACTCGATCACGGGACTTGTTAAGATCGATCAGGGGCCTTATTGTACTCGATAAGGGGACTTTGTTAAACTCGATCAGGGGACTTTGTTATTCTCGATCAGGGCACTTTGTTATACTCGATCATGGTACTTTGTTATACTCGATCAGGGGACTTTGTTATACTCGATCAGGAGACTTTGTTATACGCGATCTTGGGACTTTGTTATACGCCATTAGGGTCCTTTGTTATACTCGATCAGGGGACTTTGTTATACTGGAACAGGGGGCTTTTTTATACTCGATCAGGGGGTTTTGAAAAACTCGATGAGGGCGCTCTGTTATACTCGATCAGGGGACTTTGTTATACTCGATCAGGGGACTTTTTTATACTCGATCATGGGCTTTGGTATACCCGATCAGGGGCCTTTGTTATACTCGACCAGGGGACTTTGTTATTCTCGATAAGGTGACTTTTTTGTACTCGATCTGCGGACTTTGTTATACTTGACCAGGGGGCTTTTTTATACTCGATGAGGGGGTTTGTTTTACTCGATCAGGGGACTTTGTTATACTCGATCTGGGGACTTTGTTATACTCGATCTGGGGACTTTGTATTTACTCGACGAGGGACATTGTTATATTCGATCAGGTGCCTTTCTTATACTCGATCAGGGGGCTTTGTTATACTCGATGACGGGACATTGTTATGTTCGATCAGGGGACTTTGTTATACTCGATCAGAGGACTTTGTTATACTCGATCTTGGGACTATGTTATACTTCATTAGGGTCCTTTGTTATACTCGATCAGGGGACTTAGTTATGCTCGATTAGGGCACTTCGTTATACTCGATCAGGGGACTTTGTTATACTCGATCAGGGGGCTTTGTTATACTTGATTAGGGGACTTCGTTATGCTTGACCAGGGGTGTATGTTTTACTCGATCAGGGGACTTTGTTATACTCGATCAGGGGACTTTGTTATACCCGATCAGGGGATTTTGTTATACTCGATCAGGGGAGTTTGTTATACTCGATCAGGGGGCTTTGTTATACTCAATCAGGGGTGTTTGTTTTACTCGACTCGTGACTTTGTTATATTCGGTCAGGTGCCTTTCTTATACTCGATTAGTGGACTTTGTTATACTCGATCAGGGGACTTTGTTATTCTCGATCAGGGCACTTTGTTATACTCGATCAGGGAACTTTGTTATACTCGATCAGGGGACTTTGTTATATACGACCAGGGGACTTTGTTATACTCGATCAGGAGAATTTGTTATACGCGATCTTGGGACTTTGTTATACTCGACCAGGGTACTTTGTTATACTCGATCAGGGGAATTTGTTATTCTCGATAAGGTGACTTTTTTGTACTCGATCTGCGGACTTTGTTATACTAGACCAGGGGGCTATTTTATACTCGATGAGGGGGTTTGTTATACTCAATCAGGGGTGTTTGTTTTACTCGACTCGTGACTTTGTTATATTCGGTCAGGTGCCTTTCTTATACTCGATTAGTGGACTTTGTTATACTCGATCAGGGGACTTTCTTATTCTCGATCAGGGCACTTTGTTATACTCGATCAGGGTACTTTGTTATACTCGATCAGGGGACTTTGTTATACTCGATCAGGAGAATTTGTTATACGCGATCTTGTGACGTTATTATACTCGACCAGGGGACATTATTATACTCGATCAGGGGACTTTGTTATACTCGATCTGGGGACTTTGTATATACTCGACTAGGGACAGTGTTATATTCGATCAGGTGCCTTTCTGATACTCGATCAGGGGGCTTTTTTATACTCGATGACGGGTTCTTTTTTATGTTCGATCAGGGGACTTTCTTTTATTCGATCAGAGGACTTTGTTATACTCAATCTTGGGACTTTGTTATACTCCATTACGGTCCTTTGTTATACTCGATTAGGGGACTTAGTTATGCTCGATTAGGGCACTTATTTATACTCGATCAGGGGACTTTGTTGTACTCGATCAGGGGATTTTGTTATACTCGACCAGGGGCTTTTGTTATACTTGATAAGGGGCCTTTGTTATACTCGATAATGGGACTTTGTTATACTCGACCAGGGGACTTTGTTATACTCGACCAGTGGGCTTTGTATATACTCGACTAGGAACATTGTTATACTCGATCTGGGGACTTTGTTATACTCGATCAGGGGACTTTGTTATACTTGACCAGGGGACTTTGTTATACTCCATTAGGGTCCTTTGTTATACTCGATCAGGGGACTTTGTTATACTCGATCTTGGGACTTTGTTATACGGCATTAGGGTTCTTTGTTATATCGATTAGGGACACTTAGTTATACTCGATCAGGGGACTTTGTTATACTCGATCAGGGGGCTTTGTTATACTCGACCAGGAGGCTTTTTCATACTCGATCAGGGGGTTTTGTTATACTCGACCAGTGGCCTTTGTTGTATTCGATAAGGGGCCTTTGTTATACTCGATTTTGGGACTTTGTTACACTCGACAAAAGGACTTTGTTTTACTCGACCAGGGGGCTTTTTCATACTCGATCAGGGGACTTTGTTATATTCGGTCAGGTGCCTTTCTTATACTCGATTAGTGGACTTTGTTATACTCGATCAGGGGACTTTGTTATATTCGATCAGGGGATTTTGTTATACTCGACCAGGGGCCTTTCTTATATTCGATAAGGGGCCTTTGTTATACTCGATTATGGGACTTTGTTATACTCGACCAAAGGACTTTGTTATACTCGACCAGGGGCCTTTGTTATACTCGATAAGGGGACTTTGTTATACTCGATAAAGGGCTTTATTGTACTCGATAAGGGGACTTTGTTAAACTCGATCAGGGGACTTTGTTATTCTCGATCAGGGGACTTTGTTATACTCGGCCAGGGGACTTTGTTATACTTGATAATGGGATTTTGTTATACTCGATCAGGGGACTTTGTTATACTCGACCAGGGGCCTTTGTTATACTCGATAAGGGGCCTGTGTTATAGTCGATAATGGGACTTTGTTATACTCAACCAGGGGACTTTGTTATACTCGACCAGGGGCCTTATTTATACTCGATCAGGGGGTTTTGTTAAACTCGATGATGGGGCTTTGATATACTCGATCAGGGGACTTTGTTATACTCGGCCAGGGGACTTTGTTTCACTCGACCAGGGGACTTTAGTATACTCGATCAGGGGACCTTGTTATACTCGATCAGGGGCCTTTGTTATACTCGATAATGGGACTTTGTTATACTCGATCAGGGGCCTTTGTTATTCTCGATAATGGGACTTTGTTATACTCGATCAGGGGACTTGTTATACTCGATCAGGGGCTTTATTGTACTCGATAAGGGGACTTTGTTAAACTCGATCAGGGGACTTTGTTATTCTCGATCAGGGCACTTTGTTATACTCGATCAGTGTACTTTGTTATACTCGATCAGGGGACTTTGTTATACTCGATCAGGAGACTTTGTTATACGCGATGATTGGGACTTTGTTATACGCCATTAGGGTCCTTTGTTATACTCGATCAGGGGACTTAGTTATACTCGATCAGGGGCCTTTATATACTCGATCACGGGACTTTATTATACTCGACCAGGGGACTTTGTTATACTCGACCAGGGGGCTTTTTTATACTCGATGAGGGGGTTTGTTATACTCGATCAGGGGACTTTGTTATACTCGATCTGGGGACTTTGTTATACTCGATCTAGGGACTTTGTATATACTCGACTAGGGACATTGTTATATTCGTTCCGGTGCCTTTCTTATACTCGATCAGGGGGCTTTGTTATACTCGATTACGGGACATTATTATGTTCGATAGGGGACTTTGTTATACTCGATCAGAGGACTTTGTTATACTCGATCTTGGGACTATGTTATACTCCATTAGGGTCCTTTGTTATACTCGATCAGGGGACTTAGTTATGCTCGATTAGGGCACTTAGTTATACTCGATCAGGGGACTTTGTTATACTCGATCAGGGGACTTCGTTATACTTGACCAGGGGTGTATGTTTTACTCGATCAGGGGATTTTGTTATACTCGATCAGGGGTGTTTGTTTTACTCGACTCGTGACTATGTTATATTCGGTCAGGTGCCTTTCTTATACTCGATTAGTGGACTTTGTTATACTCGGTCAGGTGACTTTGTTATTCTCGATCAGGGCACTTTGTTATACTCGATCAGGGTACTTTGTTATACTCGATCAGGGGACTTTGTTATATACGACCAGCGGACTTTGTTATACTCGATCAGGGGACTTTGTTATACTCGATCAGGGGTCTTTTTTATACTCGATCATGTTCTTTGGTATACCCGATCAGGGGCCTTTGTTATACTCGATCAGGGGACTTTGTTATTCTCGATAAGGTGACTTTTTTGTACTCGATCTGCGGACTTTGTTATACTCGACCAGGGGGCTTTTTTATACTCGATGAGGGGGTTTGTTATACTCGATCAGGGGACTTTGTTATACTCGATCTGGGGACTTTGTTATACTCGATGAGGGGGCTTTGTTATACTCAATTAGGGGTGGTTGTTTTACTCGACTCTTGACTTTGTTATATTCGGTCAGGTGCATTTCTTATACTCGATTAGTGGACTTTGTTATACTCGATTAGGGGACTTTGTTATTCTCGATCAGGGCACTTTGTTATACTTGATCAGGAGAATTTGTTATACGCGATCTTGGGACTTTGTTATACGCCATTAGGGTCCTTTGTTATACTCGATCAGGCGACTTAGTTATACTCGATCTGGGAACTTTGTTATACTCGATCATGCGACTTTATTATACTCGACCAGGGGACTTTGTTATACTCGATCAGGGGACTTTGTTATACTCGATCTGGGGACTTTGTATATACTTGACTAGGGACAGTGTTATATTCGATCAGGTGCCTTTCTTATACTCGATCAGGGGTTTTTTTTATACTCGATGACGGGTTCTTTCTTATGTTCGATCAGTGGACTTTGTTATATTCGATTAGAGGACTTTGTTATACTCAAACTTGGGACTTTGTTATACTCCATAGGGTCCTTTGTTATACTCGATCAGGGGACTTTGTTATACTCGATCTTGGGACTTTGTTATACGGCATTAGGGTTCTTTGTTATATCGATTAGGGACACTTAGTTATACTCGATCAGGGGACTTTGTTATACTCGATCAGGGGGCTTTGTTATACTCGACCAGGAGGCTTTTTCATACTCGATCAGGGGGTTTTGTTATACTCGACCAGTGGCCTTTGTTGTATTCGATAAGGGGCCTTTGTTATACTCGATTTTGGGACTTTGTTACACTCGACAAAAGGACTTTGTTTTACTCGACCAGGGGGCTTTTTCATACTCGATCAGGGGACTTTGTTATATTCGGTCAGGTGCCTTTCTTATACTCGATTAGTGGACTTTGTTATACTCGATCAGGGGACTTTGTTATATTCGATCAGGGGATTTTGTTATACTCGACCAGGGGCCTTTCTTATATTCGATAAGGGGCCTTTGTTATACTCGATTATGGGTCTTTGTTATACTCGACCAAAGGACTTTGTTATACTCGACCAGTGGCCTTTGTTATACTCGATAAGGGGACTTTGTTATTCTCGATAAGGGGCTTTATTGTACTCGATAAGGGGACTTTGTTAAACTCGATCAGGGGACTTTGTTATTCTCGATCAGGGGACTTTGTTATACTCGGCCAGGGACTTTGTTATACTCGATATTGGGATTTTGTTATACTCGATCAGGGACTTTGTTATACCCGACCAGGGGCCTTTGTTATACTCGATAAAGGGGCCTGTGTTTATAGTCGATAATGGGACTTTGTTATACTCAGCAGAGGTTTGTTATACTCGACGAGGCCTTATTTATACTACTCGATCAGAAGGGGGTTTTGTTAAACTCGATGATGGGGCTTTGATATACTCGATCAGGGGACTTTGTTATACTCGGCCAGGGACTTTGTTTTACTCGACCAGGGGACTTTAGTATACTCGATCAGGGGACTTTGTTATACTCGATCAGGGGCCTTTGTTATACTCGATAATGGAACTTTGTTATACTCGATCAGGGGACTTGTTATACTCGATCAGGGGCTTTATTGTACTCGATAAGGGGACTTTGTTAAACTCGATCAGGGGACTTTGTTATTCTTGATCATGGCACTTTGTTATACTCGATCAGGGTACTTTGTTATACTTGATCATGGGACTTTGTTATACTCGATCAGGAGACTTTGTTATACGCGATCTTGGGACTTTGTTATACGCCATTAGGGTCCTTTGTTATACTCGATCAGGGGACTTAGTTATACTCGATCAGGGGCCTTTGTTATACTCGACCAATGGGGCTTTTTTATACTCGATGAGGGGGTTTGTTATACTCGATCAGGGGACTTTGTTATACTCGATCTGGGGACTTTGTTATTCTCGATCTGGGGACTTTGTATATACTCGACTAGGGACATTGTTATATTCGATCAGGTGCCTTTCTTATACTCGATCAGGGGGCTTTGTTATACTCGATTACGGGACATTATTATGTTCGATAGGGGACTTTGTTATACTCGATCAGAGGACTTTGTTATACTCGATCTTGGGACTATGTTATACTCCATTAGGGTCCTTTGTTATACTCGATCAGGGGACTTAGTTATGCTCGATTAGGGCACTTAGTTATACTCGATCAGGGGGCTTTGTTATACTCGATCAGGGGACTTCGTTATACTTGACCAGGGGTGCATGTTTTACTCGATCAGGGGACTTTGTTATACTCGATCAGGGGACATTGTTATACTCAATCAGGGGTGTTTGTTTTACTCGACTCGTGACTATGTTATATTCGGTCAGGTGCCTTTCTTATACTCGATTAGTGGACTTTGTTATTCTCGGTCAGGTGACTTTGTTATTCTCGATCAGGGCACTTTGTTATACTCGATCAGGGTACTTTGTTATACTCGATCAGGGGACTTTGTTATATACGACCAGGGGACTTTGTTATACTCGATCAGGGGACTTTGTTATACTCGATCAGGGGTCTTTTTTATACTCGATCATGTTCTTTGGTATACCCGATCAGGGGCCTTTGTTATACTCGATCAGGGGACTTTGTTATTCTCGATAAGGTGAATTTTTTGTACTCGATCTGCGGACTCTGTTATACTCGACCAGGGGGCTTTTTTATACTCGATGAGGGGGTTTGTTATACTCGATCAGGGGACTTTGTTATACTTGATCTGGGTACTTTGTATATACTCGATCAGGGGATTTTGTTATACTCGATCAGGGGTGTTTGTTTTACTCGATAGAGGGGGCTTTGTTATACTCAATCAGGGGTGTTTGTTTTACTCGACTCTTGACTTTGTTATATTCGGTCAGGTGCCTTTCTTATACTCGATTAGTGGACTTTGTTATACTCGATCAGGGGACTTTGTTATTCTCGATCAGGGCACTTTGTTATACTTGATCAGGGTACTTTGTTATACTCGATCAGGGGACTTTGTTATACTCGATCAGGAGAATTTGTTTTACGCGATCTTGGGACTTTGTTATACGCCATTAGGGTCCTTTGTTATACTCGATCAGGGGACTTAGTTATACTCGATCTGGGGACTTTGTTATACTCGATCATGCGACTTTATTATACTCGACCAGGGGACTTTGTTATACTCGATCAGGGGACTTTGTTATACTCGATCTGGGGACTTTGTATATACTTGACTAGGGACAGTGTTATATTCGATCAGGTGCCTTTCTTATACTCGATCAGGGGGGTTTTTTATACTCGATGACGGGTTCTTTCTTATGTTCGATCAGTGGACTTTGTTATATTCGATTAGAGGACTTTGTTATACTCAAACTTGGGACTTTGTTATACTCCATAGGGTCCTTTGTTATACTCGACCAAGGGACTTAGTTATCCTCGATTAGAGCACTTATTTATACTCGATCAGGGGACTTTGTTGTACTCGATCAGGGGATTTTGTTATACTCGACCAGGGGCTTTTGTTATAGTCGATAAGGAGCCTTTGTTATACTCGATTATGGGACTTTGTTATACTCGACCAGGGGACTTTGTTATACCTTACCAGGGGGCTTTTTATACTTGATCAGGGTTTTTTTAAACTTGATGAGGAGGCTTTGTTATACTAGACCAGGGGCCTTTGTTATACTCGATAAGGGGCATTTGTTGTACTCGATCATGGGACTTTGTTATACTCGACCAAAAGACTTTGTTATACCCGAAGAGGGGGCTTCTTTATACTCGATCAGTGGGTTTTGTTAAACTCGATCAAGGGTGTTTGTGTTACTCGATCAGGGGACTTTGTTATACTCGATCAGGGGACTTTGTTATACTCGATAAGGGGCCTTTGTTATACTCGATCATGGGACTTTGTTATACTCGACCAGGGGAGTTGTTATACTCGACCAGGGGGCTTTTTTATACTCGATTAGGGGGTTTTGTTAAACTCGATGAGGGGGCTTTGTTATACTCGAACAGGGGACTTTGTTTTACTCGGCCAGGGGACTT
>NW_024729040.1:0-33058 GCF_018991925.1 Homarus americanus | reverse complement strand
GATTTACTCAGTGTCTAACCAACTCTTTGGCGATTTAAATGTGGACCTAAAATTAGGTCCGTATATTTGTTTGTCGTGGTGGTGGTGGTGGTGTGCGCCCGTCCATCAGGTTGATTAACCACCAAAACCATAAAGGGTGCGGCCCTGCCGTTTCAGGGCATACACCACATCCATGGCGGTGACGGTCTTCCTTTTTGCGTGCTCGGTGTAGGTGACGGCGTCACGGATGACGTTCTCCAGAAACACCTTGAGGACGCCGCGGGTCTCCTCGTAGATGGGGCCGGATATACGTTTAACACCTCCACGCCGAGCTAGACGACGAATGGCGGGCTTGGTGATACCCTGGATGTTGTCACGAAGCACCTTACGATGACGCTTGGCGCCACCCTTTCCAAGTCCCTTGCCTCCTTTGCCTCGTCCAGTCATGTTGTTGTGGTTGCTACTACAGGTGGTCCTGGTGTGGCTTCGCCCACGGTTTGGTGGGAGTAGGTGGCGTGCTGTGGACGCAGCGGTAGTATCGTTCATCCAAGGCCGTCCCTCCCTCTTGGAGATGGGGCGTAGCTTGCGGATGACGCATGCGGCACTCGTGGCCAATGAGGTGGCCACTGAGGTGGAGAATGTCTGTATATAAGCCCGCCCGCCTGCCGGGCCGCCCGTATTGACTATTTCGTCGTCGAGATGGCCCGTACTAAACAGACTGCCCGCAAGTCCACTGGAGGCAAGGCTCCACGGAAGCAGCTTGCCACCAAGGCAGCTCGCAAGTCCGCCCCAGCCCCCGGTGGTGTCAAGAAGCCCCATCGTTACAGGCCCGGAACCGTCGCCCTTCGTGAGATCCGTCGTTACCAGAAGAGCACAGAGCTACTCATCAGGAAGCTGCCCTTCCAGCGCCTGGTGCGTGAGATCGCCCAGGATTTCAAGACTGACCTGCGCTTCCAGTCGTCTGCCGTCATGGCTCTGCAGGAAGCCTCTGAGGCTTACCTGGTGGGTCTTTTCGAGGACCTGCTTATGTGTGCCATTCACATAAACGCTTCCATCATGCCCAGGACATCCAGCTGGCCCGGCGCATCCGCGGAGAGCGTGCTTAAGTCCTCTTCCTTGGGGAAAAACAAAAAGCACAACAAAACCTACCAGACATCTATAACTCGGCCCTTCTCAGGGCCAAAGAACTGTTCTGAAGATAATTTTCATGACAATCGAAATGGTTGGTGGTCGGAGAGCGTTAATTTCGGTTACACAAATCGCCTAACGGTAAGTTGGTAACATTCGTGGAGGTACGATTGTATAGTAGGTCATCAATTCGGGAGGTGGGTGGGTGCAACAAACAAGAGCTAGTAACAAATAAATATATAAAGAATAAGTAAGTAAAGAAATAAATAAAATAAAAGAACATACAATAAAATAAAATAAATTTTTTTTTTACATGAAATAGGCATGCTGCAAACAAGAAATGAAGCCCAAACACACTCCATGTATGTCACTTTGCAGTGGGTGTAAAAGTACTCCACGCAGAATTTATTTATTTATTTATTATGTTTCGATTTAGTCCTGTTTCTACGCCAATAGAGAATGCAGATTATTATAATTTTATTTTTTTTATTTCCCTCTCAATATGTCACTGTCGGTAACTGTCTCTTTAACATGTAACTGTGGCTCCGATGGAGCCGATTAAGTTGTAGTAGTGGGATGGCGTGTTTGTTGTGCACAAGTAACCTCTTACTTGGAAGAGGTGTACTTGGTGACAGCCTTGGTGCCCTCAGACACGGCATGCTTGGCCAGTTCACCGGGCAGCAAGAGTCGGACAGCTGTCTGGATTTCCCGACTTGTAATGGTGGAGCGTTTGTTGTAGTGCGCCAGGCGGGAAGCCTCGGCAGCGATGCGCTCGAAGATGTCGTTCACGAAAGAGTTCATGATGGACCTTCATAAGCTTTGAAGAGACTCCTGTGTGTCAGGGGTGCACTTGCGCTTCAATGCCTTGTAGATGTAGATGCTGCTGGCCTTTCCTTCCTCCTGCCTTCTTCTTCTCTGTCACCCTTGGCAATGGCCTTCTAGGCCTTTCCAATATCAGCCTTTCTGGAAGTTTTGGGAGGCGTAGCTTCAGTTCCTTTCTGGTCAGCCTTGAGCGAAATTGGCTGGCTTCGACGCTAACTTTTCCGCTATATGCCGAGCGGGCGCTCAGGATCAGACTGGCTGCAGCTACGGCTCTCTTACATGGGTTGGGTCCGCGAGACGGCCACCTGGCCTGATCCTGAGCTTGGTATAAAAGACCAAGGTGGCGGGCGGAAATTTAACTCCTATCACGAAAAGCAGCAGCAGCAACATGTCAGGACGCGGCAAGGGAGGCAAAGTGAAGGGCAAGTCAAAGTCCCGTTCTAGCAGGGCCGGACTCCAGTTCCCCGTGGGTAGGATCCACCGTCTCTTGCGTAAAGGCAACTATGCTGAGCGTGTTGGTGCAGGTGCCCCTGTGTACCTTGCAGCCGTCATGGAGTACCTGGCAGCAGAAGTGCTCGAGCTGGCCGGTAACGCCGCCCGCGACAACAAGAAGACCCGCATTATCCCGCGTCATCTTCAGCTTGCCATTCGCAATGACGAGGAGCTGAACAAGCTCCTGTCTGGAGTCACCATTGCCCAAGGGGGTGTCCTTCCTAACATCCAAGCTGTGCTCCTCCCCAAGAAGACAGAGAAGAAATAAGAACCCAAGGTTCGTTCACACAAGACAACCTAACCAAACAGGCTCCTTTCGGAGCCACAGGATATCACTTAAAGAGAGAAATATACGACATCAACGGTTTGCAGGATAACACTCTATTTTACGTCAAATTAGCATAGTATTGTGGAAATAGAGTGAAATTGATTTTGAATGGTGTAGATGTGAAGGGCGGTTGTGGGGGCCTGGGGTGGGGGACTTAAACGGGACTTAGAAGGGCGCAAGAAGCAGCAGCAGCAGCCAGGGAGGCATACCTTATTTTCAGTCAGGTTCATACACAAAGAAATACATCAGATTCATTGACAGTACAGTACACATTTACCAGTGTGGGCTAGCCAATTTGGGATAAAGAGCAAGAATGTAATGTCCTCAATGAAGTAATGACATAGTTCAAGATACAATAAGTGAGGTGGCCTGAAGTCTTTGACAGTGTCCCATTCAATAATATAGTAGTGCTTTAAAGGTGTATCACCAAGTTTACATGCTGAGTGTTCCGGTATGGGTACAGCGTTACTAACTAGCCAGATGTGTCTGTATCCTAACCTAATTCTGGCCACGACTACATCACACAGGCAAGTTGTTTGGACACTCTTCCTAGCCCCCTTGGTCCCTGTTCACCTACCTACTGTAGCAGTAAGTAGGTACCTGTTGTAAATCGAAAGGTTGCCAATTCGTATTCAGGGAAAGTTGTTGGAGCTTCTAAACTTGAACTGACACAATCCGAGGAGTGGTGACCCGAGGATCACAGACACTATCTCTCCCACTACAAATCCCTTCCTAACCTCCTGCTCCTTCCTATGTCCTCCCAAAATTGAACCATGCTATCGCAAAGGTAATAATACAGGTAGAGACAACAACATATTTTCCTATTGTCTTATTATATATTAATAACAGAAACGCTGCCGCCATCCCGGAGGCTTTACATTGTCTCACTGTTCATTCCCTCCACAATTCTTCCTCTTACTTCTTCTTCTTCTTCTTCTTCTTCTTCTTCTTCTTCTTCTTCTTCTTCTTCTTCTTCTTCTTCTTCTTCTTCTTCTTCTTCTTCTTCTTCTTCTTCTTCTTCCATCAATACTTTATTAACGGTGTATGTAAGTTTCACCATGTTTTGCACTACAGCGGTAGAGCAAAGTATATTTTGTTAGCAATAAACCAAAAGCATATTTTATGGCCTAATCATCACTACATAGAACACCACCCATAAAGCATGATACTAGTAGACCACAAAAACTGCTATAAACCCCCAAAGCATATTTTATTGCCTAATCATCACTACATAGAACACCACTCATAAAGCATGATACTATTAGACCACAAACTGCTATAAACCCCCAATAATATACTATACTAGTGACTATAATTGTGTTACCCAATATTATACGAAATAATACTATAAAACATAATAATAAACACACTAATAGTGTATATTAGTTGAATGCACAATCTGATGAGAAGTCAAAAAAAAAAAAAAAAACATAACAATAACCTAGAAAGAGTGTAGAGTATTTTTGTGCAAACTATTATACTAGTAGATGGTCTAAGATAACTGTATGTGAAGGAAAAGGTGTGCTCTCCACTCAAACTTTCTTTTTATGAAATCTCCTACTCCCCAGCTGAGCGGTACGCCCAATGGGAAACAAAACGTGGCACATAACACGCCGCCCGCCAGCTCTGGCTCGGTGAATAGGAATCAGTAATCGGGCGGAGTATAAACAACACCGCCGCCAATGTGCTCCTCCCATCTCTGAGGAAATCTGGCGGGCAACTTAGTATTATATTAGCATGTAATAATAATAACAATAATAATAATAATACTACTACTACTACTACTACTAATAATATACTAATAATATTAATAATAATAATATTAATAATAATAACATGCAATTTCATTTTATAACACATACTAACAAAATAGTGTATAGCCTACTATACTTAACTATAATAGGTTAGGTTGCGTAGGAGGATCTAAAAAGTACAGTAGTATACACACACACACACACACACACACACACACACACACACACACATACATATAGACAACAAACTAAATTAGAAACCACACGTCAGTGAAGTTATCAAATCCTCCAGTTTCCGTCTCCACCTCCTACGCCGACTCAAGTCCCTCGGTGGTCCTGCACACGAGCTCCTCAGTGTTTACACAACATTCATACTTCCCAAGCTCACCTATGCCTCCTCCACCTGGTCTTCCTCCCTAAATGCCACACAACGTAAACACCTCGAAAAAGTGCAAAAGAGGCCATGCAAGATTATTCTCTACCCTTCCTACTCCACATATCAAGAAGCGCTCAACACACTGACCCTTTAGACTCTCACTGACCATCACCACGACCTCATCTGCAAATTTGGTAAGAAGCTTCTACACCATCCCCGACACCGGCTCCTACTACCACCTGAGATCCCTAGTCCGAGAATTGCTCTTTGACACCACAACCGCATCCAGCCCAGCCCATACGTGCACGAACTGATCGCTATAAGAACAGCCCAGTCCCAACCATTGTAAAAATTATCGATAACTTGTAATAAATCAGTGTACTCACTCCCAGTAAACACTACTCCTTGCACTGTCACTATGTTGAAATGAACTGTAGTTTGAGCTTTTCCCCAGCTAGTTATTATATGTCTTATTTGTGTCACTCATGTTACTTGTATATTATTTGTAATTCGTAACCCATTCCCCAAATATGTAACTGTATATTTTCAGTCTTCTGGCTGCCAAGCTCTTTCAATAAACCGTTAATTATTATTATTATTATTATTATTATTTATATGTTGGCCCATACCAACTCACTCCCCTGAACCCTCCTCCCCAGCGGACTATCAACAAGTTCTTGCCATAAGGTACTATCTCATTTGGCCAAGGAATGGAACCAGTGATGAATAGTGGTGAACAGTGCTTAACTCAGTGAAAAACAACTCGGCAGTTGAGTCTTACCCAAGCTAGCTAACCACCTTCACACAGTGAGGTCCCAGGTACCCAGTTATACTTCCCCTGAGACTCCACGATAGAGAGGCCTGGGACCACACCTCACCCACTTGAATGAGTGAGTCATGTCGACCACGTGGTGTCCCCAAGATGCTACGACAACACGTAGTGAATGTTTTGCTACAGCATCATCATGTGAATTTCCTCATAACACCATCTGTGAGGTAACTGCTACATCATCAGGCCCCTCATAACGCCATCTGTGAGGGAGTTACTACACTACGTGTCTGGTGTTTAACATCTCACCTTACATTATCTACGCGTGCAAACATCAATCTGTATGTTCACTGTGTGCTCCTTCACCTTTCTCTAATGAGGGCTTTTGTTAAACCACCAATTTATGATGTACTAAGTCATTTGTGTCCAATGTATACTTTCGAAAAGCCCTTGTTTGGGGAAGGTAGGAGAGAGTAGTCGTCATTATTGTCCAAGCCACATTATTTATTTCTATATATAAGTAATGCAGGCTGGTTTTTAAATACCTCAATCCCCTAACGGTGCCGTTTGTATATTAAGAAATACCGAAGCCATACAGTACAACACCAGCGAATATGAAGTATCACTGTAACCGGCAACTGTTACTCACTCATACCTACATACATATATAGAGTCTTTACAGAATGATAGCAGACACGAGGAAGACGAACAACAAGAGGAGAAGAGTTAGAAGAAAATCAACTTCAAGCTAAGAAGAAGAATACCAAGACATTTCCTCCAAACAAGAAAACAACACACACAATCAAGCCGACCAAACACTGAGAAACCATGGCGGAACCCAACATGCACCGGACGCTTGACCTGACTCTATCCTGCCGCATCCAGGCGAGTTGCTGCTTAAAGTCCCTCACGCAAGCGCTGTTTAGCCACTGCACCTATTCTATCCTCCTAAAATTCACTTCAATCCCCCCCTGCCACTAGCATGTTATGTATGTATGTATGTATGTATGTATGTATGTATGTATGAATGAATGATAACTGCAACTTTGTGTATTAAAACTCATTACTCTTACCGAAGTAATATAGTGCGTGGTTATGTTATGTCATGTTAGGATAGATTATAAACTACATTGGGTTACATTTCGTGAGGTTCGGTGACGCTACAGGAAGTTAGGTGAGGTACCTGGAGGTTAGGTGAATGTTGACTGACTGACTGACAATTATTAGGAAGTGGTTCCAACACGTTCACACACAACCTATACTCATACCACAAGTCCAGAATTAGAGAGGATCATGTGATTGGATATATTTTCAACGATTTACTCAGTGTCTAACCAACTCTTTAGCGATTTAAATGTGGACCTAAAATTAGGTCCGTATATTTGTTTGTCGTGGTGGTGGTGGTGGTGTGCGCCCGTCCATCAGGTTGATTAACCACCAAAACCATAAAGGGTGCGGCCCTGCCGTTTCAGGGCATACACCACATCCATGGCGGTGACGGTCTTCCTTTTTGCGTGCTCGGTGTAGGTGACGGCGTCACGGATGACGTTCTCCAGAAACACCTTGAGGACGCCGCGGGTCTCCTCGTAGATGAGGCCGGATATACGTTTAACACCTCCACGCCGAGCTAGACGACGAATGGCGGGCTTGGTGATACCCTGGATGTTGTCACGAAGCACCTTACGATGACGCTTGGCGCCACCCTTTCCAAGTCCCTTGCCTCCTTTGCCTCGTCCAGTCATGTTGTTGTGGTTGCTACTACAGGTGGTCCTGGTGTGGCTTCGCCCACGGTTTGGTGGGAGTAGGTGGCGTGCTGTGGACGCAGCGGTAGTATCGTTCATCCAAGGCCGTCCCTCCCTCTTGGAGGTGGGGCGTAGCTTGCGGATGACGCATGCGGCACTCGTGGCCAATGAGGTGGCCACTGAGGTGGAGAATGTCTGTATATAAGCCCGCCCGCCTGCCGGGCCGCCCGTATTTGACTATTTCGTCGTCGAGATGGCCCGTACTAAACAGACTGCCCGCAAGTCCACTGGAGGCAAGGCTCCACGGAAGCAGCTTGCCACCAAGGCAGCTCGCAAGTCCGCCCCAGCCACCGGTGGTGTCAAGAAGCCCCATCGTTACAGGCCCGGAACCGTCGCCCTTCGTGAGATCCGTCGTTACCAGAAGAGCACAGAGCTACTCATCAGGAAGCTGCCCTTCCAGCGCCTGGTGCGTGAGATCGCCCAGGATTTCAAGACTGACCTGCGCTTCCAGTCGTCTGCCGTCATGGCTCTGCAGGAAGCCTCTGAGGCTTACCTGGTGGGTCTTTTCGAGGACACCAACCTGTGTGCCATTCACGCCAAGCGCGTTACCATCATGCCCAAGGACATCCAGCTGGCCCGGCGCATCCGCGGAGAGCGTGCTTAAGTCCTCTTCCTTGGGGAAAAACAAAAAGCACAACAAAACCTACCAGACATCTATAACTCGGCCCTTCTCAGGGCCAAAGAACTGTTCTGAAGATAATTTTCATGACAATCGAAATGGTTGGTGGTAGGAGAGCGTTAATTTCGGTTACCCAAATCGCCTAACGGTAAGTTGGTAACATTCGTGCAGGCACGAATGTATAGTAGGTCATCAATTCGGGAGGTGGGTGGGTGCAACAAACAAGAGCTAGTAACAAATAAATGTATAAAGAATAAGTAAGTAAATAAATAAATAAAATAAAAGAAAATACAATAAAATAAAAGAAAATACAATAAAATACAATAAAATAAAATAAATTGTTTACATGAAATAGGCGTGCTGCAAACATGAAATGAAGCCCAAACACACTCCATGTATGTCACTTTGCAGTGGGTGTAAAAGTACTCCACGCAGAATTTATTTATTTATTTATTATGTTTCGATTTAGTCCGGTTTCTACGCCAATAGAGAATGCAGATTATTATAATTTTTTTTTTTTATTTCCCTCTCAATATATCACTGTCGGTAACTGTCTCTTTAACATGTAACTGTGGCTCCGATGGAGCCGATTAAGTTGTAGTAGTGGGATGGCGTGTTTGTTGTGCACAAGTAACCTCTTACTTGGAAGAGGTGTACTTGGTGACAGCCTTGGTGCCCTCAGACACGGCATGCTTGGCCAGTTCACCGGGCAGCAAGAGTCGGACAGCTGTCTGGATTTCCCGACTTGTAATGGTGGAGCGTTTGTTGTAGTGCGCCAGGCGGGAAGCCTCGGCAGCGATGCGCTCGAAGATGTCGTTCACGAAAGAGTTCATGATGGACATAGCTTTGGAGGAGACTCCTGTGTCGGGGTGCACTTGCTTCAGTACCTTGTAGATGTAGATGCTGTAGCTTTCCTTCCTCCTGCGCTTCTTCTTCTTGTCACCCTTGGCAATGGCCTTCTGGGCCTTTCCAGCCTTCTTGGCAGCCTTTCCGGAAGTTTTGGGAGGCATGGCGGCACAGTTACTCGTGGCGCGGAGCGAGAGAATTGAAAACTGGCCCGACTAACTTTTCCTTATATACCGAGCGGGCCGCTCAGGATCAGACTGGCTGCAGCTACGGCTCTCTTACATTGGTTGGGTCCGCGAGACGGCCACCTGGCCTGATCCTGAGCTTGGTATAAAAGACCAAGGTGGCGGGCGGAAATTTAACTCCTATCACGAAAAGCAGCAGCAGCAACATGTCAGGACGCGGCAAGGGAGGCAAGGTGAAGGGCAAGTCAAAGTCCCGTTCTAGCAGGGCCGGACTTCAGTTCCCCGTGGGTAGGATCCACCGTCTCTTGCGTAAAGGCAACTATGCTGAGCGTGTTGGTGCAGGTGCACCTGTGTACCTTGCAGCCGTCATGGAGTACCTGGCAGCAGAAGTGCTCGAGCTGGCCGGTAACGCCGCCCGCGACAACAAGAAGACCCGCATTATCCCGCGTCATCTTCAGCTTGCCATTCGCAATGACGAGGAGCTGAACAAGCTCCTGTCTGGAGTCACCATTGCCCAAGGGGGTGTCCTACCTAACATCCAAGCTGTGCTCCTCCCCAAGAAGACAGAGAAGAAATAAGAACCCAAGGTTCGTTCACACAAGACAACCTAACCAAACAGGCTCCTTTCGGAGCCACAGGATATCACTTAAAGAGAGAAATATACGACATCAACGTTTTGCAGGATAACACTCTATTTTACGTGTAATTAGCATAGTATTGTGGGAATTGAGTGAAATTGTTTTAGAATGGTGTAGATGTGAAGGGCGGTTGTGGGGGCCTGGGGTGGGGGACTTAAACGGGACTTAGAAGGGCGCAAGAAGCAGCAGGAGCCAGGGAGGCGACCTTATTTTCACTCTGGTTCATTGACAGTACACATTTACCAGCAGCATACATTGGAGTCATATTGTAATTGTAGACTAATCAGTGTGGGCTAGCTAGCCAATTTGGGATAAACAGCAAGAATGTAATGTCCTCAATGAAGTAATGACATAGTTCAAGATACAATAAGTGAGGTGGCCTGAAGTCTTTGACAGTGTCACATTCAATAATATAGTAGTGCTTTAAAGGTGTATCACCAAGTTTACATGCTGAGTGTTCCGGTATGGGTACAGCGTTACTAACTAGCCAGATGTGTCTGTATCCTAACCTAATTCTGGCCACGACTACATCACACAGGCAGGCAGGAGCAAGTTGCTTGGACACTCTTCCTAGCCCCCTTGGTCCCTGTTCACCTACCTACTGTAGCAGTAAGTAGGTACCTGTTGTAAATCGAAAGGTTGCCAATTCGTATTCAGGGAAAGTTGTTGGAGCTTCTAAACTTGAACTGACACAATCCGAGGAGTGGTGACCCGAGGACCACAGACACTATCTCTCCCACTACAAATCCCTTCCTAACCTCCTGCTCCTTCCTATGTCCTCCCAAAATTGAACCATGCTATCGCAAAGGTAATAATACAGGTAGAGACAACAACATATTTTCCTATTGTCTTATTATATATTAATAACAGAAACGCTGCCGCCATCCCGGAGGCTTTACATTGTCTCACTGTTCATTCCCTCCACAATTCTTCCTCTTACTTCTTCTTCTTCTTCTTCTTCTTCTTCTTCTTCTTCTTCTTCTTCTTCTTCTTCTTCTTCTTCTTCTTCTTCTTCTTCTTCTTCTTCTTCTTCTTCCATCAATACTTTATTAACGGTGTATGTAACTTTCACCATGTTTTGCACTACAGCGGTAGAGCAAAGTATATTTTGTTAGCAATAAACCAAAAGCATATTTTATGGCCTAATCATCACTACATAGAACACCACCCATAAAGCATGATACTAGTAGACCACAAAAACTGCTATAAACCCCCAAAGCATATTTTATTGCCTAATCATCACTACATAGAACACCACTCATAAAGCATGATACTATTAGACCACAAACTGCTATAAACCCCAATAATATACTATACTAGTGACTCTAATTGTGTTACCCAATATTATACGAAATAATACTATAAAACATAATAATAAACACACAAATAGTGAATATTAGTTGAATGCACAATCTGATGAGAAGTCAAAAAAAAAAATAGCAACAACCTAGGAAAGAGGTAGAGTATTTTTGTAAACTATTATACTAGTAGATGGTCTAAGATAACTGTATGTGAAGGAAAAGGTGTGCTCTCCACTCAAACTTTCTTTTTATGAAATCTCCTACTCCCCAGCTGAGCGGTACGCCCAATGGGAAACAAAACGTGGCACATAACACGCTGCCCGCCAGCTCTGGCTCGGTGAATAGGAATCAGGAATCGGGCGGAGTATAAACAACACCGCCGCCAAGTTGCTCCTCCCATCTCTGAGGAAATCTGGCGGGCAACTTAGTATTATATTAGCATGTAATAATAATAACAATAATAATAATAATAATACTACTACTACTACTACTACTAATAATAATAATAATAATATTAATAATAATAACATGCAATTTCATTTTATAACACATACTAACAAAATAGTGTATAGCCTACTATACTTAACTATAATAGGTTAGGTTGCGTAGGAGGATCTAAAAAGTACAGTAGTATACACACACACACACACACACACACACACACACACACACACATACATATAGACAACAAACTAAATTAGAAACCACACGTCAGTGAAGTTATCAAATCCTCCAGTTTCCGTCTCCACCTCCTACGCCGACTCAAGTCCCTCGGTGGTCCTGCACACGAGCTCCTCAGTGTGTACACAACATTCATACTTCCCAAGCTCACCTATGCCTCCTCCACCTGGTCTTCCTCCCTAAATGCCACACAACGTAAACACCTCGAAAAAGTGCAAAAGAGGCCATGCAAGATTATTCTCTACCCTTCCTACTCCACATATCAAGAAGCGCTCAACACACTGACCCTTTAGACTCTCACTGACCATCACCACGACCTCATCTGCAAATTTGGTAAGAAGCTTCTACACCATCCCAGACACCGGCTCCTACTACCACCTGAGATCCCTAGTCCGAGAATTGCTCTTCGACACCACAAACGCATCCAGCCCAGCCCATACGTGCACGAACTGATCGCTATAAGAACAGCCCAGTCCCAACCATTGTAAAAATTATCGATAACTTGTAATAAATCAGTGTACTCACTCCCAGTAAACACTACTCCTTGCACTGTCACTATGTTGAAATGAACTGTAGTTTGAGCTTTTCCCCAGCTAGTTATTATATGTTTTATTTGTGTCACTCATGTTACTTGTATATTATTTGTAATTCGTAACCCATTCCCCAAATATGTAACTGTATATTTTCAGCCTTCTGGCTGCCAAGCTCTTTCAATAAACCGTTAATTATTATTATTATTATTATTATTTATATGTTGGCCCATACCAACTCACTCCCCTTAACCCTCCTCCCCACCGGACTATCAACAAGTTCTTGCCATAAGGTACTATCTCATTTGGCAAAGGAATGGAACCAGTGATGAATAGTGGTGAACAGTGCTTAACTCAGTGAAAAACAACTCGGCAGTTGAGTCTTACCCAAGCTAGCTAACCACCTTCACCCAGTGAGGTCCCAGGTACCCAGTTATACTTCCCCTGAGACTCCACGATAGAGAGGCCTGGGACCACACCTCACCCACTTGAATGAGTGAGTCATGTCGACCACGTGGTGTCCCCAAGATGCTACGACACCACGTAGTGAATGTTTTGCTACAGCATCATCATGTGAAGTTCCTCATAACACCATCTGTGAGGTAACTGCTACATCATCAGGCCCCTCATAACGCCATCTGTGAGGGAGTTACTACACTACGTGTCTGGTGTTTAACATCTCACCTTACATTATCTACGCGTGCAAACATCAATCTGTATGTTCACTGTGTGCTCCTTCACCTTTCTCTAATGAGGGCTTTTGTTAAACCACCAATGTATGATGTACTAATTCATTTGTGTCCAATGTATACTTTCGAAAAGCCCTTGTTTGGGGAAGGTAGGAGAGAGTAGTCGTCATTATTGTCCAAGCCACATTATTTATTTCTATATATAAGTAATGTAGGCTGGTTTTTAAATACCTCAATCCCCTAACGGTGCCGTTTGTATATTAAGAAATACCGAAGCCATACAGTACAACACCAGCGAATATGAAGTATCACTGTAACCGGCAACTGTTACTCACTCATACCTACATACATATATAGAGTCTTTACAGAATGATAGCAGACACGGGGAAGACGAACAACAAGAGGAGAAGAGTTAGAAGAAAATCAACTTAAAGCTAAGAAGAAGAATACCAAGACATTTCCTCCAAATGAAGAACAACACACACAATCAAGCCAGGACTAAACACTGAGAAACCTTATGGTGAACCCAACATGCACAGGACGCTTGACCTGACTCTATCCTGCCGCATCCAGGCGAGTTGCTGCTTAAAGTCCCTCACGCAAGCGCTGTTTAGCCACTGCACCTATTCTATCCTCCTAAAATTCACTTCAATCCCCCCTGCCACTAGCATGTTATGTATGTATGTATGTATGTATGTATGTATGAATGAATGATAACTGCAACTTTGCGTATTAAAACTCATTACTCTTACCGAAGTAATATAGTGCGTGGTTATGTTATGTCATGTTAGGATAGATTATAAACTACATTGGGTTACATTTCGTGAGGTTCGGTGACGCTACAGGAAGTTAGGTGAGGTTCCTGGAGGTTAGGTGAATGTTGACTGACTGACTGACAATTATTAGGAAGTGGTTCCAACACGTTCACGCACAACCTATACTCATACCACAAGTCCAGAATTAGAGAGGATCATGTTATTGGATATATTTTCCACGATTTACTCAGTGTCTAACCAACTCTTTAGCGATTTAAATGTGGACCTAAAATTAGGTCCGTATATTTGTTTGTCGTGGTGGTGGTGGTGGTGGTGGTGGTGTGCGCCCGTCCATCAGGTTGATTAACCACCAAAACCATAAAGGGTGCGGCCTTGCCGTTTCAGGGCATACACCACATCCATGGCGGTGACGGTCTTCCTTTTTGCGTGCTCGGTGTAGGTGACGGCGTCACGGATGACGTTCTCCAGAAACACCTTGAGGACGCCGCGGGTCTCCTCGTAGATGAGGCCGGATATACGTTTAACACCTCCACGCCGAGCTAGATGACGAATGGCGGGCTTGGTGATACCCTGGATGTTGTCACGAAGCACCTTACGATGACGCTTGGCGCCACCCTTTCCAAGTCCCTTGCCTCCTTTGCCTCGTCCAGTCATGTTGTTGTGGTTGCTACTACAGGTGGTCCTGGTGTGGCTTCGCCGAATCGAATCGAAAAATGCTAGTGACAGGGGGGAAGGAGGTTCAGGAGAAGAATAAAGGGAGGATTGAAGTGAATTTTAGGAGGAGAGAACAGATGCAGTGGCTAAACACCGCTTGCGTGAGGGATTATAAGATGGGGGCAGCAGCAACAACCTGGCTGGACGCGGCAGGGAGGCGACAAGACAAGGCCAGGCTAGCGTCAGGTCAAGCGTCAGGTCAAGCGTCAGGTCAGGCGTCAGGTGCGTGTTGGGTTGGGCAATGGATGTTCAGTGCTTGGTCGGCTTGATTGTGTTTTGGTTTCTTGTGTGGAGGGGATGTCTTGGTCTTCTTAGCTTGATGTCGATTTTCTTCTCTCTCTCCTTCTCTTCTTGCTCTCTTGAATTGTCCATTCGTTTGTGCTTGGGTCTTCTTGTTCGTCTTCCTCCTCGTATTTTAAGTCCTCATAGGTGTGGAAGAATTCAGAGAGGGAGAGGTTGACCACGTGGGCTTCAGCACCACTGGCCGCGTGGGCTTCAGCACCACGGGCCACGTGGTGTTCTGGGTTCTGTGTGGTGGGCTGCTTCTGTTGAGTTTTCTTTTCTTGGTTTTTCTTTACTGCTGGTTTTTTCTTTTCTTGGGAGCGTACAGCAAGGAGGGCCTCTTTGTAGCTCAGTTTTTTCTCAAGACGAGCCTTGGCTACCCTGCATTCCTCCTTCCATCTGGGGCAGGTCCGGTCGGCGGAGGAGTGTGGGCCACCACAGGCAACGCATTTTTTCTCTGTGTTGGGGCAGGCCATGTAGCGGTGTCCAGGGCTGCCACACATGGAGCAGGTGTCTTCCTGCGCCTCACACTTGTTTACAGTGTGTCCATAGTGCTGGCATTTGTAACACCGTTTCGGTCTGCAGTAGGGCTTGACTGGCATAGTTACCCACGCCAGTTGAGCTTCCTTGGGTAGGGTGGAGTGGTGTCCGATGAGGGCAGTGGTGTCGGACAGCTTCTTCACAACTTGGAGCTGCTGCTCCTTGAGGAGCTCACTCAGCTCTGCTTTGTCCATGTGGGCAATTTCGGCGTGTGAGATTACACCCAGCTTCAAGTTGTCCCACATGAAGGCAAACATTTTAAAAGGAATGCCGTTGATGTCTGGGATCTCCGCGAGTTGAGCGGGCATGCCCATCTCGGCGAAGGTGATCTTGATGTCACCATGGAGCTTTAGGCGTTCTACCTTGGTGACCCCCACGATCCCATTAGCTTCGAAAAACTTCTGGAGAACTAGGAGGTTTAGTTTCTTGGGGCAGGTCGGCGTGTCCGGACGTATCCGCGCCACGTTAACAAACTCGTATCCGTTCATGGTGCCGTCCCTCCCTCTTGGAGGTGGGGCGTAGCTTGCGGATGACGCATGCGGCACTCGTGGCCAATGAGGTGGCCACTGAGGTGGAGAATGTCTGTATATAAGCCCGCCCGCCTGCCAGGCCGCCCACTCATCGCATCGCTCCTGAACGAAGAAGATGGCCCGTACTAAACAGACTGCCCGCAAGTCCACTGGAGGCAAGGCTCCACGGAAGCAGCTTGCCACCAAGGCAGCTCGCAAGTCCGCCCCCGCCACCGGTGGTGTCAAGAAGCCCCATCGTTACAGGCCCGGAACCGTCGCCCTTCGTGAGATCCGTCGTTACCAGAAGAGCACAGAGCTACTCATCAGGAAGCTGCCCTTCCAGCGCCTGGTGCGTGAGATCGCCCAGGATTTCAAGACTGACCTGCGCTTCCAGTCGTCTGCCGTCATGGCTCTGCAGGAAGCCTCTGAGGCTTACCTGGTGGGTCTTTTCGAGGACACCAACCTGTGTGCCATTCACGCCAAGCGCGTTACCATCATGCCCAAGGACATCCAGCTGGCCCGGCGCATCCGCGGAGAGCGTGCTTAAGTCCTCTTCCTTGGGGAAAAACAAAAAGCACAACAAAACCTACCAGACATCTATAACTCGGCCCTTCTCAGGGCCAAAGAACTGTTCTGAAGATAATTTTCATGACAATCGAAATGGTTGGTGGTCGGAGAGCGTTAATTTTGGTTACCCAAATCGCCTAACGGTAAGTTGGTAACATTCGTGGAGGTACGATTGTATAGTAGGTCATCAATTCGGGAGGTGGGTGGGTGCAACAAACAAGAGCTAGTAACAAATAAATATATAAAGAATAAGTAAGTAAATAAATAAATAAAATAAAAGAAAATACAATAAAATACAATAAAATAAAATAAATTGTTTACATGAAATAGGCGTGCTGCAAACATGAAATGAAGCCCAAACACACTCCATGTATGTCACTTTGCAGTGGGTGTAAAAGTACTCCACGCAGAATTTATTTATTTATTTATTATGTTTCGATTTAGTCCGGTTTCTACGCCAATAGAGAATGCAGATTATTATAATTTTTTTTTTTTTTTATTTCTCTCTCAATATATCACTGTCGGTAACTGTCTCTTTAACATGTAACTGTGGCTCCGATGGAGCCGATTAAGTTGTAGTAGTGGGATGGCGTGTTTGTTGTGCACAAGTAACCTCTTACTTGGAAGAGGTGTACTTGGTGACAGCCTTGGTGCCCTCAGACACGGCATGCTTGGCCAGTTCACCGGGCAGCAAGAGTCGGACAGCTGTCTGGATTTCCCGACTTGTAATGGTGGAGTGTTTGTTGTAGTGCGCCAGGCGGGAAGCCTCGGCAGCGATGCGCTCGAAGATGTCGTTCACGAAAGAGTTCATGATGGACATAGCTTTGGAGGAGACTCCTGTGTCGGGGTGCACTTGCTTCAGTACCTTGTAGATGTAGATGCTGTAGCCTTCCTTCCTCCTGCGCTTCTTCTTCTTGTCACCCTTGGCAATGGCCTTCTGGGCCTTTCCAGCCTTCTTGGCAGCCTTTCCGGAAGTTTTGGGAGGCATGGCGGCACAGTTACTCGTGGCGCGGAGCGAGAGAATTGAAAACTGGCCCGACTAACTTTTCCTTATATACCGAGCGGGCCGCTCAGGATCAGACTGGCTGCAGCTACGGCTCTCTTACATTGGTTGGGTCCGCGAGACGGCCACCTGGCCTGATCCTGAGCTTGGTATAAAAGACCAAGGTGGCGGGCGGAAATTTAACCCCTATCACGAAAAGCAGCAGCAGCAACATGTCAGGACGCGGCAAGGGAGGCAAGGTGAAGGGCAAGTCAAAGTCCCGTTCTAGCAGGGCCGGACTCCAGTTCCCCGTGGGTAGGATCCACCGTCTCTTGCGTAAAGGCAACTATGCTGAGCGTGTTGGTGCAGGTGCCCCTGTGTACCTTGCAGCCGTCATGGAGTACCTGGCAGCAGAAGTGCTCGAGCTGGCCGGTAACGCCGCCCGCGACAACAAGAAGACCTGCATTATCCCGCGTCATCTTCAGCTTGCCATTCGCAATGACGAGGAGCTGAACAAGCTCCTGTCTGGAGTCACCATTGCCCAAGGGGGTGTCCTTCCTAACATCCAAGCTGTGCTCCTCCCCAAGAAGACAGAGAAGAAATAAGAACCCAAGGTTCGTTCACACAAGACAACCTAACCAAACAGGCTCCTTTCGGAGCCACAGGATATCACTTAAAGAGAGAAATATACGACATCAACGTTTTGCAGGATAACACTCTATTTTACGTGTAATTAGCATAGTATTGTGGAAATTGAGTGAAATTGTTTTTGAATGGTGTAGATGTGAAGGGGTACTGCGGGGGCCTGGGGTGGGGGACTTAAACGGGACTTAGAAGGGCGCAAGAAGCAGCAGCAGCAGCAGCAGCAGCAGCCAGGGAGGCGACCTTATTTTCAGTCAGGTTCATACACAAATAAATACATCAGATTCATTGACAGTACAGTACACATTTACCAGTGTGGGCTAGCCAATTTGGGATAAAGAGCAAGAATGTAATGTCCTCAATGAAGTAATGACATAGTTCAAGATACAATAAGTGAGGTGGCCTGAAGTCTTTGATGACAGTGTCCCATTCAATAATATAGTGCTTTAAAGGTGTATCACCAAGTTTACATGCTGAGTGTTCCGGTATGGGTACAGCGTTACTAACTAGCCAGATGTGTCTGTATCCTAACCTAATTCTGGCCACGACTACATCACACAGGCAAGTTGTTTGGACACTCTTCCTAGCCCCCTTGGTCCCTGTTCACCTACCTACTGTAGCAGTAAGTAGGTACCTGTTGTAAATCGAAACGTTGCCAATTTGTATTCAGGGAAAGTTGTTGGAGCTTCTAAACTTGAACTGACACAATCCGAGGAGTGGTGACCCGAGAATCACAGACACTATCTCTCCCTTCCTAACCTCCTGCTCCTTCCTCTGTCCTCCAAAAATTGAACCATGCTATCGCAAAGGTAATAATACAGGTAGAGACAACAACATATTTTCCTATTGTCTTATTATATATTAATAACAGAAACGCTGCCGCCATCCTGGAGGCTTTACATTGTCTCACTGTTCATTCCCTCCACAATTCTTCCTCTTACTTCTTCTTCTTCTTCCACCAATACTTTATTAACGGTGTATGTAAGTTTCACCATGTTTTGCACTCCAGCGGTAGAGCAAAGTATATTTTGTTAGCAATAAACCAAAAGCATATTTTATGGCCTAATCATCACTACATAGAACACCACCCATAAAGCATGATACTAGTAGACCACAAACTGCTATAAACACCCAAAGCATATTTTATTGCCTAATCATCCATCACTACATAGAACACCACTCATAAAGCATGATACTATTAGACCACAAACTGCTATAAACCCCGAAAATATACTATACTAGTGACTCTAATTGTGTTACCCAATATTATACGAAATAATACTATAAAACATAATAATAAACACACTAATAGTGTATATTAGTTGAATGCACAATCTGATGAGAAATCAAAAAAAAAAAAAAAAACATAACAATAACCTAGAAAGAGTGTAGAGTATTTTTGTGCAAACTATTATACTAGTAGATGGTCTAAGATAACTGTATGTGAAGGAAAAGGTGTGCTCTCCACTCAAACTTTCTTTTTATGAAATCTCCTACCCCCCAGCTGAGCGGTACGCCCAATGGGAAACAAAACGTGGCACATAACACGCCGCCCGCCAGCTCTGGCTCGGTGAATAGGAATCAGTAATCGGGCGGAGTATAAACAACACCGCCGCCAATGTGCTCCTCCCATCTCTGAGGAAATCTGGCGGGCAACTTAGTATTATATTAGCATGTAATAATAATAACAATAATAATAATAATAATACTACTACTACTACTAATAATAATAATAATATTAATAATAATAATATTAAAAATAATAACATGCAATTTCATTTTATAACACATACAAACAAAATAGTGTATAGCCTACTATACTTAACTATAATAGGTTAGGTTGCGTAGGAGGATCTAAAAAGTACAGTAGTATACACACACACACACACACTTCGCTACTATATGCCAGACGCTCCCCCGGCTTGACACAACCACTCTCCCTGCTTACCTACCAGCCCCCCCCCTTCCCACTGACTTAGTAGAAGTATTTGAAATAGCAAAACGCCTGGACAAACTAAAATTAAAACGCTCTACCACCCCCATTGACTTACCAATGAAACGCTTCAAGGAGTTCTCCCCGGAGCTTGCTAAACCCCTATGCTCCATCATCAATGCTTCTCTCAGTCAAGCCAGATGCCCAGCTGACTGGAAGACCTCTTATATATCACCAGTGCCCAAGTCAACCAACCCACAATCCTTAAATCAGCTACGACCTATTGCAATCACCCCAATACCCAGCCTAATCTGTGAAAGTTTTGTGTTCGACTGGCTGGGCTTTTGCTGATATTGCAGGAGTCGTAGTAGACCCTCAGCAATTTGGCAACCTGAAAACTTCCTCCACCACTGACTGACTGACTGACTGTCTTGTCAGCTTTCTCGATTACATATACCGCCATCTCGAGAAACGAAAAACGTCTGTAGCTGTCGCCTTCATTGATTTCACTAAAGCGTTCGACCTAGTCGACCACAATATAATCATCAACTAAGCTATTGACCTCGGGCTTCGGAGAAGTCTTATTATACCAGGGCTTACAGACTTCCTCAGTGACCGACGCCAAGCTGTACGCTTCCGAGGGGCTGGCTGTCTCCACCTTTCAGTCACTCACCTGTGGCGTCCCCCAAGGCACCAAGATGGGACCACTCTGCTTCCTTATGCTCATCAATGATGCCCTAAGAGAAACCCCTGCTCGCTGGAAATATGTCGACGACTCCACCATTGGGATCAGCGTCAACAATTCTGCTCCAAACTATACCGCCCTTCATGATTTATTGAACAGTCTCCAAAACTGGGCCACCAACAACCATGGTTATGCACATCAACCTCTCCTCCGACATTGTCCCACCTCCTTCCATTACTCTAGGTCCGAACACACTCCAGGTTTTAGATTCCACGAAGCTCCTCGGCGTCACCATAGACAACAAACTAAATTAGAAACCACACGTCAGTGAAGTTATCAAATCCTCCAGTTTCCGTCTGCACCTCCTACTCCGACTCAAGTCCCTCGGTGTTCCTGCACACCAGCTCCTCAGTGTTTACACAACATTCATACTTCCCAAGCTCACCTGGTCTTCCTCCCTAAATGCCACACAACGTAAACACCTAGAAAAAGTGCAAAAGAGGCCATGCAAGATTATTCTCTACCCTTCCTACTCCACATATCAAGAAGCGCTCAACACACTGACCGACCCTTTAGACTCTCACTGACCATCACCACGACCTCATCTGCAAATTTGGTAAGAAGCTTCTACACCGTCCCCGACACCGGCTCCTACTACCACCTGAGATCCCTAGTCCGAGAATTGCTCTTCGACACCACAACCGCATCCAGCCCATACGTGCACGAACTGATCTCTATAAGAACAGCCCAGTCCCAACCATTGTAAAAATTATCGATAACTTGTAATAAATCAGTGTACTCACTCCCAGTAAACACTACTCCTTGCACTGTCACTATGTTGAAATGAACTGTAGTTTGAGCTTTTCCCCAGCTCGTTATTATATGTCTTATTTGTGTCACTCATGTTACTTGTATATTATTTGTAATTCGTAACCCATTCCCCAAATATGTAACTGTATATTTTCAGCCTTCTGGCTGCCAAGCTCTTTCAATAAACCGTTAATTATTATTATTATTATTATTATTATTTATATGTTGGTCCATACCAACTCACTCCCCTGAACCCTCCTCCCCACCGGACTATCAACAAGTTCTTGCCATAAGGTACTATCTCATTTGGCAAAGGAATGGAACCAGTGATGAATAGTGGTGAACAGTGCTTAACTCAGTGAAAAACAACTCGGCAGTTGAGTCTTACCCAAGCTAGCTAACCAGCTTCACACAGTGAGGTCCCAGGTACCCGGTTATACTTCCCCTGAGACTCCACGATAGAGAGGCCTGGGACCACACCTCACCCACTTGAATGAGTGAGTCATGTCGACCACGTGGTGTCCCCAAGATGCTACGACACCACGTAGTGAATGTTTGGCTACAGCATCATCATGTGAAGTTCCTCATAACACCATCTGTGAGGTAACTGCTACATCATCAGGCCCCTCATAACGCCATCTGTGAGGGAGTTACTACACCACGTGTCTGGTGTTCAACACCTCACCTTACATGATCTACGCGTGCAAACATTAATCTGTATGTTCACTGTGTGCTCCTTCACCTATCTCTAATGAGGGCTTTTGTTAAACCACCAATGTATGTACTAAGTCAATTGTGTCCAATGTATACTTTCGAAAAGCCCTTGTTTGGGTTAGGTAGGAGAGAGTAGTCGTCATTATTGTCCAAGCCCCATTATTTAGATAGAAGAAAATCAACTTCAAGCCAAGAAGAAGAATACCAAGACATTTCCTCCAAACAAGAAAACAACACACACACAATCAAGCCGACCAAACACTGAGAAACCATGGCGGAACCCAACATGCACCGGACGCTTGACCTGACTCTATCCTGCCGCATCCAGGCGAGTTGCTGCTTAAAGTCCCTCACGCAAGCGCTGTTTAGCCACTGCACCTATTCTATCCTCCTAAAATTCACTTCAATCCCCCCTGCCACTAGCATGTTATGTATGTATGTATGTATGTATGCATGAATGATAACTGCAACTTTGCGTATTAAAACTCATTACTCTTACCGAAGTAATATAGTGCGTGGTTATGTTATGTCATGTTAGGATAGATTATAAACTACATTGGGTTACATTTCGTGAGGTTCGGTGACGCTACAGGAAGTTAGGTGAGGTACCTGGAGGTTAGGTGAATGTTGACTGACTGACTGACTGACTGACAATTACTAGGAAGTGGTTCCAACACGTTCACGCACAACCTATACTCATACCACAAGTCCAGAATTAGAGAGGATCATGTTATTGGATATATTTTCAACGATTTACTCAGTGTCTAACCAACTCTTTAGCGATTTAAATGTGGACCTAAAATTAGGTCCGTATATTTGTTTGTCGTGGTGGTGGTGGTGGTGTGCGCCCGTCCATCAGGTTGATTAACCACCAAAACCATAAAGGGTGCGGCCCTGCCGTTTCAGGGCATACACCACATCCATGGCGGTGACGGTCTTCCTTTTTGCGTGCTCGGTGTAGGTGACGGCGTCACGGAGGACGTTCTCCAGAAACACCTTGAGGACGCCGCGGGTCTCCTCGTAGATGAGGCCGGATATACGTTTAACACCTCCACGCCGAGCTAGACGACGAATGGCGGGCTTGGTGATACCCTGGATGTTGTCACGAAGCACCTTACGATGACGCTTGGCGCCACCCTTTCCAAGTCCCTTGCCGCCTTTGCCTCGTCCAGTCATGTTGTTGTGGTTGCTCCTACAGGTGGTCCTGGTGTGGCTTCGCCCACGGTTTGGTGGGAGTAGGTGGCGTGCTGTGGACGCAGCGGTAGTATCGTTCATCCAAGGCCGTCCCTCCCTCTTGGAGGTGGGGCGTAGCTTGCGGATGACGCATGCGGCACTCGTGGCCAATGAGGTGGCCACTGAGGTGGAGAATGTCTGTATATAAGCCCGCCCGCCTGCCAGGCCGCCCGTATTTACTATTTCGTCGTCGAGATGGCCCGTACTAAACAGACTGCCCGCAAGTCCACTGGAGGCAAGGCCCCACGGAAGCAGCTTGCCACCAAGGCAGCTCGCAAGTCCGCCCCAGCCACCGGTGGTGTCAAGAAGCCCCATCGTTACAGGCCGGGAACCGTTGCCCTTCGTGAGATCCGTCGTTACCAGAAGAGCACAGAGCTACTCATCAGGAAGCTGCCCTTCCAGCGCCTGGTGCGTGAGATCGCCCAGGATTTCAAGACTGACCTGCGCTTCCAGTCGTCTGCCGTCATGGCTCTGCAGGAAGCCTCTGAGGCTTACCTGGTGGGTCTTTTCGAGGACACCAACCTGTGTGCCATTCACGCCAAGCGCGTTACCATCATGCCCAAGGACATCCAGCTGGCCCGGCGCATCCGCGGAGAGCGTGCTTAAGTCCTCTTCCTTGGGGAAAAACAAAAAGCACAACAAAACCTACCAGACATCTATAACTCGGCCCTTCTCAGGGCCAAAGAACCGTTCTGAAGATAATTTTCATGACAATCGAAATGGTTGGTGGTAGGAGAGCGTTAATTTCGGTTACCCAAATCGCCTAACGGTAAGTTGGTAACATTCGTGCAGGCACGAATGTATAGTAGGTCATCAATTCGGGAGGTGGGTGGGTGCAACAAACAAGAGCTAGTAACAAATAAATGTATAAAGAATAAGTAAGTAAATAAATAAATAAAATAAAAGAAAATACAATAAAATACAATAAAATAAAATAAATTGTTTACATGAAATAGGCGTGCTGCAAACATGAAATGAAGCCCAAACACACTCCATGTATGTCACTTTGCAGTGGGTGTAAAAGTACTCCACGCAGAATTTATTTATTTATTTATTATGTTTCGATTTAGTCCGGTTTCTACGCCAATAGAGAATGCAGATTATTATAATTTTTTTTTTTTTTTATTTCTCTCTCAATATATCACTGTCGGTAACTGTCTCTTTAACATGTAACTGTGGCTCCGATGGAGACGATTAAGTTGTAGTAGTGGGATGGCGTGTTTGTTGTGCACAAGTAACCTCTTACTTGGAAGAGGTGTACTTGGTGACAGCCTTGGTGCCCTCAGACACGGCATGCTTGGCCAGTTCACCGGGCAGCAAGAGTCGGACAGCTGTCTGGATTTCCCGACTTGTAATGGTGGAGCGTTTGTTGTAGTGCGCCAGGCGGGAAGCCTCGGCAGCGATGCGCTCGAAGATGTCGTTCATGAAAGAGTTCATGATGGACATAGCTTTGGAGGAGACTCCTGTGTCGGGGTGCACTTGCTTCAGTACCTTGTAGATGTAGATGCTGTAGCTTTCCTTCCTCCTGCGCTTCTTCTTCTTGTCACCCTTGGCAATGGCCTTCTGGGCCTTTCCAGCCTTCTTGGCAGCTTTTCCGGAAGTTTTGGGAGGCATGGCGGCACAGTTACTCGTGGCGCGGAGCGAGAGAATTGAAAACTGGCCCGACTAACTTTTCCTTATATACCGAGCGGGCCGCTCAGGATCAGACTGGCTGCAGCTACGGCTCTCTTACATTGGTTGGGTCCGCGAGACGGCCACCTGGCCTGATCCTGAGCTTGGTATAAAAGACCAAGGTGGCGGGCGGAAATTTAACTCCTATCACGAAAAGCAGCAGCAGCAACATGTCAGGACGCTGCAAGGGAGGCAAAGTGAAGGGCAAGTCAAAGTCCCGTTCTAGCAGGGCCGGACTCCAGTTCCCCGTGGGTAGGATCCACCGTCTCTTGCGTAAAGGCAACTATGCTGAGCGTGTTGGTGCAGGTGCCCCTGTGTACCTTGCGGCCGTCATGGAGTACCTGGCAGCAGAAGTGCTCGAGCTGGCCGGTAACGCCGCCCGCGACAACAAGAAGACCCGCATTATCCCGCGTCATCTTCAGCTTGCCATTCGCAATGACGAGGAGCTGAACAAGCTCCTATCTGGAGTCACCATTGCCCAAGGGGGTGTCCTTCCTAACATCCAAGCTGTGCTCCTCCCCAAGAAGACAGAGAAGAAATAAGAACCCAAGGTTCGTTCACACAAGACAACCTAACCAAACAGGCTCCTTTCGGAGCCACAGGATATCACTTAAAGAGAGAAATATACGACATCAACGTTTTGCAGGATAACACTCTATTTTACGTGTAATTAGCATAGTATTGTGGAAATTGAGTGAAATTGTTTTTGAATGGTGTAGATGTGAAGGGGTACTGCGGGGGCCTGGGGTGGGGGACTTAAACGGGACTTAGAAGGGCGCAAGAAGCAGCAGCAGCAGCTTTAGCAGCAGCAGCAAGGGAGGCGACCTTATTTTCAGTCAGGTTCATACACAAAGAAATACATCAGATTCATTGACAGTACAGTACACATTTACCAGTGTGGGCTAGCCAATTTGGGATAAAGAGCAAGAATGTAATGTCCTCAATGAAGTAATGACATAGTTCAAGATACAATAAGTGAGGTGGCCTGAAGTCTTTGACAGTGTCCCATTCAATAATATAGTAGTGCTTTAAAGGTGTATCACCAAGTTTACATGCTGAGTGTTCCTTTATGGGTACAGCGTTACTAACTAGCCAGATGTGTCTGTATCCTAACCTAATTCTGGCCACGACTACATCACACAGGCAAGTTGTTTGGACACTCTTCCTAGCCCCCTTGGTCCCTGTTCACCTACCTACTGTAGCAGTAAGTAGGTACCTGTTGTAAATCGAAAGGTTGCGAATTCGTATTCAGGGAAAGTTGTTGGAGCTTCTAAACTTGAACTGACACAATCCGAGGAGTGGTGACCCGAGGATCACAGACACTATCTCTCCCTTCCTAACCTCCTGCTCCTTCCTCTGTCCTCCCAAAATTGAACCATGCTATCGCAAAGGTAATAATACAGGTAGAGACAACAACATATTTTCCTATTGTCTTATTATATATTAATAACAGAAACGCTGCCGCCATCCTGGAGGCTTTACATTGTCTCACTGTTCATTCCCTCCACAATTCTTCCTCTTACTTCTTCTTCTTCTTCCACCAATACTTTATTAACGGTGTATGTAAGTTTCACCATGTTTTGCACTCCAGCGGTAGAGCAAAGTATATTTTGTTAGCAATAAACCAAAAGCATATTTTATGGCCTAATCATCACTACATAGAACACCACCCATAAAGCATGATACTAGTAGACCACAAACTGCTATAAACACCCAAAGCATATTTTATTGCCTAATCATCCATCACTACATAGAACACCACTCATAAAGCATGATACTATTAGACCACAAACTGCTATAAACCCCGAAAATATACTATACTAGTGACTCTAATTGTGTTACCCAATATTATACGAAATAATACTATAAAACATAATAATAAACACACTAATAGTGTATATTAGTTGAATGCACAATCTGATGAGAAGTCAAAAAAAAAAAAACAACATAACAATAACCTAGAAAGAGTGTAGAGTATTTTTGTGCAAACTATTATACTAGTAGATGGTCTAAGATAACTGTATGTGAAGGAAAAGGTGTGCTCTCCACTCAAACTTTCTTTTTATGAAATCTCCTACTCCCCAGCTGAGCGGTACGCCTAATGGGAAACAAAACGTGGCACATAACACGCCGCCCGCCAGCTCTGGCTCGGTGAATAGGAATCAGTAATCGGGCGGAGTATAAACAACACCGCCGCCAATGTGCTCCTCCCATCTCTGAGGAAATCTGGCGGGCAACTTAGTATTATATTAGCATGTAATAATAATAACAATAATAATAATAATAATACTACTACTACTACTAATAATAATAATAATATTAATAATAATAATATTAAAAATAATTACATGCAATTTCATTTTATAACACATACAAACAAAATAGTGTATAGCCTACTATACTTAACTATAATAGGTTAGGTTGCGTAGGAGGATCTAAAAAGTACAGTAGTATACACACACACACACACACTTCGCTACTATATGCCAGACGCTCCCCCGGCTTGACACAACCACTCTCCCTGCTTACCTACCAGCCCCCCCCCTTCCCACTGACTTAGTAGAAGTATTTGAAATAGCAAAACGCCTGGACAAACTAAAATTAAAACGCTCTACCACCCCCATTGACTTACCAATGAAACTCTTCAAGGAGTTCTCCCCGGAGCTTGCTAAACCCCTATGCTCCATCATCAATGCTTCTCTCAGTCAAGCCAGATGCCCAGCTGACTGGAAGACCTCTTATGTATCACCAGTGCCTAAGTCAACCAGCCCACAATCCTTAAATCAGCTACGACCTATTGCAATCACCCCAATACCCAGCCTAATCTGTGAAAGTTTTGTGTTCGACTGGCTGGGCTTTTGCTGATATTGCAGGAGTCGTAGTAGACCCTCAGCAATTTGGCAACATGAAAACTTCCTCCACCACTGACTGACTGACTGTCTTGTCAGCTTTCTCGATTACATATACCGCCATCTCGAGAAACGAAAAACGTCTGTAGCTGTCGCCTTCATTGATTTCACTAAAGCGTTCGACCTAGTCGACCACAATATAATCATCAACTAAGCTATTGACCGGAGAAGTCTTATTATACCATGGCTTACAGACTTCCTCAGTGACCGACGCCAAGCTGTACGCTTCCGAGGGGCTGGCTGTCTCCACCTTTCAGTCACCCACCTGTGGCGTCCCCCAAGGCACCAAGATGGGACCACTCTGCTTCCTTATGCTCATCAATGATGCCCTAAGAGAAACCCCTGCTCGCTGGAAATATGTCGACGACTCCACCATTGGGATCAGCGTCAACAATTCTGCTCCAAACTATACCGCCCTTCAGGATTTATTGAACAGTCTCCAAAACTGGGCCACCAACAACCATGGTTATGCACATCAACCTCTCCTCCGACATTGTCCCACCTCCTTCCATTACTCTAGGTCTGAACACACTCCAGGTTTTAGATTCCACGAAGCTCCTCGGCGTCAACATAGACAACAAACTAAATTAGAAACCACACGTCAGTGAAGTTATCAAATCCTCCAGTTTCCGTCTCCACCTCCTACGCCGACTCAAGTCCCTCGGTGTTCCTGCACACGAGCTCCTCAGTGTTTACACAACATTCATACCTCCCAAGCTCACCTATGCCTCCTCCACCTGGTCTTCCTCCCTAAATGCCACACAACGTAAACACCTAGAAAAAGTGCAAAAGAGGCCATGCAAGATTATTCTCTACCCTTCCTACTCCACATATCAAGAAGCGCTCAACACACTGACCGACCCTTTAGACTCTCACTGACCATCACCACGACCTCATCTGCAAATTTGGTAAGAAGCTTCTACACCATCCCCGACACCGGCTCCTACTACCAACTGAGATCCCTAGTCCGAGAATTGCTCTTTGACACCACAACCGCATCCAGCCCAGCCCATACGTGCACGAACTGATCGCTATAAGAACAGCCCAGTCCCAACCATTGTAAAAATTATCGATAACTTGTAATAAATCAGTGTACTCACTCCCAGTAAACACTACTCCTTGCACTGTCACTATGTTGAAATGAACTGTAGTTTGAGCTTTTCCCCAGCTAGTTATTATATGTCTTATTTGTGTCACGCATGTTACTTGTATATTATTTGTAATTCGTAACCCATTCCCCAAATATGTAACTGTATATTTTCAGCCTTCTGGCTGCCAAGCTCTTTCAATAAACCGTTAATTATTATTATTATTATTATTATTATTTATATGTTGGTCCATACCAACTCACTCCCCTGAACCCTCCTCCCCACCGGACTATCAACAAGTTCTTGCCATAAGGTACTATCTCATTTGGCAAAGGAATGGAACCAGTGATGAATAGTGGTGAACAGTGCTTAACTCAGTGAAAAACAACTCGGCAGTTGAGTCTTACCCAAGCTAGCTAACCAGCTTCACACAGTGAGGTCCCAGGTACCCGGTTATACTTCCCCTGAGACTCCACGATAGAGAGGCCTGGGACCACACCTCACCCACTTGAATGAGTGAGTCATGTCGACCACGTGGTGTCCCCAAGATGCTACGACACCACGTAGTGAATGTTTGGCTACAGCATCATCATGTGAAGTTCCTCATAACACCATCTGTGAGGTAACTGCTACATCATCAGGCCCCTCATAACGCCATCTGTGAGGGAGTTACTACACCACGTGTCTGGTGTTCAACACCTCACCTTACATGATCTACGCGTGCAAACATTAATCTGTATGTTCACTGTGTGCTCCTTCACCTTTCTCTAATGAGGGCTTTTGTTAAACCACCAATTTATGATGTACTAAGTCATTTGTGTCCAATGTATACTTTCGAAAAGCCCTTGTTTGGGGAAGGTAGGAGAGAGTAGTCGTCATTATTGTCCAAGCCACATTATTTATTTCTATATATAAGTAATGCAGGCTGGTTTTTAAATACCTCAATCCACTAACGGTGCTGTTTGTATATTAAGAAATACCGAAGCCATACAGTACAACACCAGCGAATATGAAGTATCACTGTAACCGGCAACTGTTACTCACTCATACCTACATACATATATAGAGTCTTTACAGAATGATAGCAGACACGAGGAAGACGAACAACAAGAGGAGGAGAGTTAGAAGAAAATCAACTTCAAGCTAAGAAGAAGAATACCAAGACATTTCCTCCAAACAACAAAACAACACACACAATCAAGCCGACCAAACACTGAGAAACCATGGCGGAACCCAACATGCACCGGACGCTTGACCTGACTCTGTCCTGCCGCATCCAGGCGAGTTGCTGCTTAAAGTCCCTCACGCAAGCGCTGTTTAGCCACTGCACCTATTCTCTCCTCCTAAAATTCACTTCAATCCCCCCTGCCACTAGCATGTTATGTATGTATGAATGATAACTGCAACTTTGCGTATTAAAACTCAATACTCTTACCGAAGTAATATAGTGCGTGGTTACGTTATGTCATGTTAGGATAGATTATAAACTACATTGGGTTACATTTCGTGAGGTTCGGTGACGCTACAGGAAGTTAGGTGAGGTACCTGGAGGTTAGGTGAATGTTGACTGACTGACTGACTGACAATTACTAGGAAGTGGTTCCAACACGTTCACGCACAACCTATACTCATACCACAAGTCCAGAATTAGAGAGGATCATGTTATTGGATATATTTTCAACGATTTACTCAGTGTCTAACCAACTCTTTAGCGATTTAAATGTGGACCTAAAAGTAGGTCCGTATATTTGTTTGTCGTGGTGGTGGTGGTGTGCGCCCGTCCATCAGGTTGATTAACCACCAAAACCATAAAGGGTGCGGCCTTGCCGTTTCAGGGCATACACCACATCCATGGCGGTGACGGTCTTCCTTTTTGCGTGCTCGGTGTAGGTGACGGCGTCACGGATGACGTTCTCCAGAAACACCTTGAGGACGCCGCGGGTCTCCTCGTAGATGAGGCCGGATATACGTTTAACACCTCCACGCCGAGCTAGACGACGAATGGCGGGCTTGGTGATACCCTGGATGTTGTCACGAAGCACCTTACGATGACGCTTGGCGCCACCCTTTCCAAGTCCCTTGCCGCCTTTGCCTCGTCCAGTCATGTTGTTGTGGTTGCTACTACAGGTGGTCCTGGTGTGGCTTCGCCCACGGTTTGGTGGGAGTAGGTGGCGTGCTGTGGACGCAGCGGTAGTATCGTTCATCCAAGGCCGTCCCTCCCTCTTGGAGGTGGGGCGTAGCTTGCGGATGACGCATGCGGCACTCGTGGCCAATGAGGTGGCCACTGAGGTGGAGAATGTCTGTATATAAGCCCGCCCGCCTGCCGGGCCGCCCCGGCCACTCATCACATCGCTCCTGAACGAAGAAGACCTCTCAACAAGACCTCCTGCTGGACCCGGAACTCTGAAGACCGCCCTCTCCTTGTACCATTGTTGGCCATCTTCCCGGACCGGACCACCCACGACTGTCATCGTCCACAACAACTCACGAGCGTTCTCGGTTTATCGAGCATTAGCTTGCCCTCCCCACTGGTGGTGTGAGTGACCCACACTCCAGCTGGAGAGCAGTTATAGCGCGATATTCCCGGCGTGGTTTGAGCTCTTTTCCTTCTACTACCATTTTTTCCTTTTTCGCTCTGGCCTAGGGACCTGCACCCTCAAAAGTGTATTCGTCCTGCGGTCCCCCCTGTAACTGTTCACCTCCCTCCCAGGAGATTGTGAACACGAAAGGGGGTCGGAGCAAAACCCTCCCCAGCCGAGTCTTTCCAGGAAAACCGTGATCGTGCGGGTCCACCTGGAAAGAGGGTCGCAATCCTTATCCTTCCCAAATAGGCACACTTAGCTCACGTCTATAAGTGAGCAGTCACATACACTAGGAAGTAGGCTTCCCCAACGGGGCTCCGGGAGAGAAGCTCAGGAACCACTCTACGACCACCAGCCAGTGGGGAGTGCTGAAATTCCTCTGCTACTTACTCAACCGGAATAGGTAGGATTTAATAATTAAAAAAATAAATAAATAAATAAAAACGGTTATGGAGCGCGTACGCCCTCCTAACCGCGACCCCCGCCTGAACCGCCAACCTGACGACCCCGAACTACGACAGGCTTCGCACAGAGAAAGCGGACCAGTTACGCGCCTTCAATGAAGCCCTGAAAAGTAAGAACACTGCCACCACCTCCAACAACTCCACCACCACTGCTACCGCCACTGAGGACAACTGGACGAAGGTAGAAAACAAGAAACGCCGACGTGCTTTTTCGGGAAACGAATGCCGTCAAGCAGCCCCAAAGGCACCCATCACCACCACCAGCTCACCTCCAACGACACTGCCAAAATTCCGGATCACGAAAACGGACGCAAAAACAACATATGCCACCGTCACAGAGATGGAAAAGCTAAATCCACTGGCCAAGTTCTCAGTGCGGCCCAACCTAAAGGGGGAGATGATTATTCACCCCAAAGACAACGACTCCGCCACCACCCTCGACACTTACCTGCAAAACACCACCACGGTTGCATCAACGAAGCTGGACCCCGCCAGGAAACTGATGAAGTCGGTAGTCCTCCGGTACCCAAAGGAACTACCTCTCGAACCCCTGGAGAACCACCCGAAGATCTTAAAAGTCGAGAGATGCTCTCCCCTGTCCGACAAGACGGCCACCACGAAACAAGTGCTCATAACGCACTACGGCTCACCCCCCAGCACCATAGACCTCAAAACCTGGGGGATCTACGAAGTGAGGACCTTCGTCCCAGAGCCCCTGCGGTGCTTCAGATGCCAGAAATACGGGCACCATCAGACAAGGTGCACGTACAATGAAATCTGCGCAGTCTGCGCACAGAAGCACGGCACACACTCCTGCCTCACCAAGTTGAAAAATGGGGAAAAAATTGCCCCCAAGTGTGCCAACTGCGGGGGCAAACACCACGCCTACACACAAGCCCCACCAAGTACCTTCGTGTGGGGAACCCAAAGGCCAAAACAACAAAGACAACCTCCTCAGCCAGTCAACACCCAAAGTGCAGCCCAGTTTCCTGGCCTCACTACGGCCACACCTCAGCCA
>NW_024729039.1:0-48397 GCF_018991925.1 Homarus americanus | reverse complement strand
TTCAACTGTAAGACTTGTTGTATTTATCCTTATTAAAATCCTCCTCCTGTAAGACCCTCCACTTGTAAGACCTCCACCTGTAAGACCCTCCACTTGTAAGACCTCCACCTGTAAGACCCTCCTCCTGTAAGACCCTCCACTTGTAAGACCCTCCACCTGTAAGACCCTCCACTTGTAAGACTCTCCACTTGTAAAACCCTTTAGGGATTTGAAATACCTTCTCGTCTTGGCTCCACTAGTACTGTACACACCCTCTCTAGCCTTGGTTTACAGTAATGTTGAAGTATATAGTGAAGACTCACAGCTCATGGGTTAGAAAAACAAAAGATGCTTGTTTTATTTATTTATTTATTTATAGTTTATTTTAGAATCCCCGAAAGTTAGAACAAAATGGCTGACGGGACTCACAAGCGGGCGGTGTTTACAGTATGGACCAAGAATAAAAAATAAATGAAAAATAAAATAAATAAATCGTAAATTGGTGCATTGTTTCTCCAGGGGTAATTATAGAAGTACAAATGTTCTCCAGCAGTGAGTAACGATCATAGTCACGTATAGAGCTTCCGACGCAGGTAGATTGATATAGATGCATTACCTGGAGTTAGTGGGTTACAGGGGCCTCTTACACGATAATATTAAAGGTGTTTTTTTCCTTCTGTTTGTGGCACTTTAGGTGTTTAGGTTAGGTTTAATTAAAATGGTTTAGTTATAATAGTTATATTACGATAAGTTAAGTTGAATTTAGAACTATTTATTTGCATATATCGTGTTTTAGAAGGATTTGTTAGCTAATATGTTTAATTTGGATACATTTAGTTTAATTTAGATCATTTGATTTTACAAGGTCGCATTATAATGACTGGGAACCATATAGAAACCTGTTAGAGAAGTAAATATTTCTACGGCAGTGAATGAGTAAGTCAATAAGTGGTGTATAGAGCTGCTGATGCAACTTAAACGGTATATACTGTACATTATATGTTATCAGAGCTTTCCTGTTGTACGTAACCGCCTCCGTCAAAGTGTCTTAGTGGCTCATGTGAAGATTAGACTCTAGTTTATTTAACCTCAAGATTAACTACACTGGCACTGCCTGACCTGACCTGACCTAACCTAACTTAATCTAACCTAACTTAATTTCCCAGGTAGCGTTAGGTTAATCATTAGTTGAAATAAGCTGGGAGGGTTAATCTTCAGGTAATCTATCTTAACTAACAATTTTGGTCAGGTGAGGCCTTCCTTACCTTACTCGAGAGCAGGAGGAGGAGGACTTGCTAACATCTACAGATCATCGTCAACCAAGGCAGATATTGAATACCTTTTGTTTACCTTCGTGGCTTAAGAACACATCTTAACACCATAAGACTATTCGCCGCAATACAATAATACAGTAATTGATTATTGTATTCTAATAAAATTTACTGTGTATCTTGTGAACCAGATTTATTGTTTGACCTTAGTGAATGAGAAACTGGTTGAGGTGTATTGTGGTAAACATCCTTAAGAGCAGCTCTGTGTGTTCTTACGACCTCAAAGTAACACAAAATGTAGCCAATATCTACCCTTGGTCAGTCACTTTATGTAGATGTCAATTGTGTCATTTCTCTAGACTTAGTGCCCCCTGGAGGAGAAAGTAAATACAATGTTGATTTATTTTGGTCACAACACACGCTAGTAGATTATTTTTTCCTATTTAACTAAATAATTAACACTATGTAGCTAACTAATTATATGACTCAAAGATGGTAACCAATATGGCGTCGATATTGTTCACATACTCTATGATAAATAGTGCAGGTTATGTATATAAGCTACTGTGCCGAGTAGCAACCCTGTATATAAGCTACTGTGCCGAGTAGCAACCCTGTATATAAGCTACTGTGCCGAGTAGCAACCCTGTATATAAGCTACTGTGCCGAGTAGCATTTATATATATAATCACGTGGCAACACTGCACGTTATGTGGCAACATTGCCCCGAGGCTGCCATATGGCAAGGCAGCCTTAGTCTGACTGTGTGAGCCGTGCATGGCACACGCGAGTCACCACTTGTATTTCTATCATCCATAATAAACGGACTTCAGTGTTACACAGTGTTTCCCTACCCATCACTGCATTCTTTGGGGAACTTGTAACCACCATGGCGCAGTGCCTAGGATCTGTGGACTTACAAAGTGTGTGAACGGTGCCGAGACAGTTACGTCTGCTGTTGAGGCGCCACTTTATATACTAAACAGAGTAGTCCACGCACACACAAAGATGGGAGGTTAGAAGGGACAACGTCAAGAAGGGAGACACGACTCACCACCACCTTCTCCTCCACCGGGCGCAGACTCTCATCCTTCACCTCCAGTGACGGACATTGCCACAATTCTGAGGTGGATGGACGACTGGGACGAGAGACGTAGAGAGATGGAACTTCAGAGGGAGGACACATGAAGAGAGGAGGAAAAGTTGCGTTTTGAGGCACTATTGGCGACCCTGGCGCTAACCCACCCTCCCTCACTCGCAGGTAGCGCGCATATAGGCGCCAGTACCCTCCCTCCTCCACCACACCAGCGTCCTGCAGGTACCCTTGCTACCCCAACAGCTCCCAAGGCATCTGTTCAACCCCCACCCGCCCTCTCACCAGACGTCACGTTTCAGCTTTTTCGTGAGTGGAGGTGGCGTTGGACAGATTACTCCACGATGGTGGACCTTGATAGCATGCCTCCAAACAAACAGCTCATCCAACTGCGGATGTGTTTGTCGCTGGAGACCCAGAGAGTTTTGGAGCACAAGGTTGCAAGTGCCTCCCGATTCTACATCTTCAGTGACGGATGTGCTCGACCTTTTACAGGAGCACGTTAAAGGTCTGAACAACGAGGCTTTGCGTCGCCGTGCCTTCACCAGCTGCAAGCAGGCCAAGAACGAATCCTTTGACGACTTTTTTGTACGCTTGAAGAGTTTGTCAGAGGAGATCGACGTCTGCAAGGAGCACAGCCGGGAATGTGAGGAAGCCTGGATCAAGCACGGGATCTTGACAGGTGTCAGGCACGAAGAGTTGATGCAGCGACTCATCCCCCTGGACGCTTCCTCCACACTCCAGGTGGTAGTGACTGAATGTCGGTCATACGAGGCCACCAAGTCCGCCACCTCTGCCTTACGGGCCCCTCCTGCTGTGAGAGCAATCTCTCAGTACAAGAAGGGTAAGAAGGCGGCCAACAACATGAAGGCTGCCACACGTTCTTCCACGCCTCCGCCTAGTGCTTCCTGTGGCAGCTGTGGAAAGCAGCATGGCCCCAAGACTTGCCCGGCCGCCGACGCACTGTGTCGTGGATGTGACCGTAAGGGCCACTGGTCTAACACAGACAGGTGCCCTGCACGAGGCCACAAGTGTCAGGCCTGCGGTCGCTATGGACACTACGACAAGTGCTGCCGCCAACCCAAGCCCAAAAGCCCGAGACGAGGAGGACAGCAGCGCACTTCCATCGGGGTGGTTCGCACGCAGCCCCCTCCAGATGGCCCACGCCTCCCCAAGCAGCAACGGAGTCACATCAGGAGGGTGGAATCGACCACACGCCCCAGAGCTACCTCTTCCCCTACTATCCGCGTCGCCGTCACACACGGTGATGTGTCGGGTCACATCGAGGTGATACCGGACACCGGCGCTGATACTACGGTGATTGGGTTGAAGCACCTACGGCGACAGGTCGTGTCACCGATGGATCGACGTGCAGCCTACTGTCGCTACACCCTTGTTGTCGTGGGAGCACTGCAAGGAGTCAGGCGTGGTGCCCAGAAACTTTCCCGAGCAGATCCCAGCTGCTCGTTACACCGCCAGCAGGGTGCGTGAGTCGACGAGCGACGCGCCTGGCGCTGCCACACAGATCTGCCCAGAACCCGCGTCCACTCCCTCCCCGCCTCCACCCAAGTCACGGCTGCTTCCTCTTCACAGCGAGACGTCTCCTTCAGCCGCAAGGGCCTACTTCCTGAAGGAGTACTCGGATGTGCTGGTGACGAAGGAGGCCCTACGGACCGCGCCACTGAAGGCTATGGCGGGTCCGCCTATGAGGATACACCTGCGGGAAGATGCACAGCCGTTTGCCATACACACTCCCCGGTTGATTCCTCTCGCCTTCAGGGATTCAGTCAAGAAGGAACTGGATTCCATGGTGGCCCAGGGTGTCATCGTGCCCGTTGGTGACGACCCATCCCCTTGGTGCCACCCTTTAGTTGCTGTGGCTAAGACTAACGGTGGAGTGCGGATTACTACCGACTTGTCTAAGCTTAACAGCCAGGTGTCCCGTCCCGCCCACCCTTCACCCACACCTTTTGCAGCTATACGGAGTGTGGACCCAAAGGTACGGCACTTCTCGACGATGGACGCCCTCTGTGGTTACTGGCAGATCCCACTGAAGAAGGAGGATCAGCCACTGACCACTTTCATCACGCCTTACGGACGCTTCCGCTACTGCCGTGGCCCTATGGGATTCGCTGCTACGGGGGACGCCTTCTGTCTCCGTGGTGACATGGCACTTCAAGGCGTGACCAACTGCGTGAAGGTAGTGGACGACGTCCTCCTCTACGATGAGGACTACCTGACGCATCTTCGCCGCATCGACGAGGTACTGACCAGGTGTAGGACGCACGGCATCACTCTGAATGCCGAGAAGTTCGTCTTGGCCGCACCTGCAGTGTCTTTCTGCGGCTACCGACTCTCAGGGGATGTCATTGCTGCTAACCCGGAGAAAGTTCGAGCCATAGCGGACTTTGCGAAACCTGCCAACCTTACGGATCTCAGGTCTTTCATGGGCCTGGTGAACCAGCTGGCAGAATTTTCTCCTGACGTCTCCGCCGCTGCCGGGCCTCTCCGCCCCCTCATGAGCCCCAAGAGGACGTTCACGTGGACCCCTGACCACGACCTCGCCTTTCATAAGGTGAAGGAGGCCCTGTCAAGTCCACCTATCCTCGCTATTTTCGACCCAGCGCTCCCCACCGTCCTCCAGACAGACGCCTCGCGCCTGTACGGGGTTGGTTACGCCCTTCTCCAGGATCACGGTGGAGGAAAGTACCGGCTCGTACAGTGTGGCTCTCGCTTCCTCACCGATGCTGAGTCTCGCTATGCTACCATCGAGCTGGAGCTGCTGGCATTGGTATGGGCCTTATCGAAGTGCAAGTTCTACTTGATTGGCCTACAGCACTTCGACCTCATCACAGACTACAGGCCCTTGGTCCCCATTCTTAACCACTATTCGCTGGACGCCATCGAGAATCCCCGCCTCCAGCGCCTGAAGGCGAAGATTTTGGCCTTCGTCTTCACCACGGCTTGGCACGCAGGTAACGAGTTGTGCATCCCGGATGCCCTCTCCCACTTCCCAGTCAACCGCCCTACACCTGAAGACGAGATGCTCAGCACCGAGGCCGGTTTCTCCGTCAGCAACATCGTCACCTTGCAGGCCGTACAGTCCCTCGCCAGCACCCAGGCCTCAGTGTCGCCACCCGACAGCGATCTGGCCCTTGAGGAACTACGGACCGCGGCACGCGACGACCCCTCCTACACTCAGCTCTTGGAGAGTGTGAGGACTGGGTTCCCTCACGACCGTTTTGACCTCCACAACGCCCTACGCCCGTATTGGAAGATACGTGAGGACCTCTACGCAGATGGGGACCTCGTCCTGCAGCTCTCCGTCGTCGCGTTCTGACCCGCTTACACGACAGCCATCGTGGAGCAGAGGCCACCAAGCGCCGCACAAGGCAGGCTGTGTACTGGCCCGGCATTGACGCGGATATCGTCAATACGGTCCGTGCCTGTGAGCCGTGCTAGATCATGCAGCCCAGTCAACAGCAAGAGCCCCTCTTGTGCGACGACGAACCCACCAGGCCCTTCGAGTCCGTGTCGGCTGATTTCTTCAGCACAGCTGGGAAACATTTCCTAGTTGTCGCCGACCGACTCTCTGGCTGGCCTGTGGTGGTAATCTGTGGCTCGGACACGACGTCCGCGGCCACCATTCGCCACTTCCGGCACCTCTTTCGTGACCTGGGCGTCCCCGTCCGTCTGCGGACGGACGGTGGGCCACAGTTCACCAGCCGGGACTTCACAGGATTCCTGGAGCGTTGGGGAGTCCGCCACATCGTGTCAACACCCCACAACCCACAGTCAAACGGCCACGCTGAGGCTGCGGTCAAGACAGTCAAGCACCTCATCCTCCAGGTGGCCCCTTCAGGCAAGATAGACTGTGAGGCGTTTGACAAAGGACTCCTGGAGTTACGTAATACTCCCACCCACACAGGACGCTCCCCTGCCCAGATCCTGTATGGTCACCCTCTCCGCTCTTGCGTTCCTGCACACGCCAAGGCCTTTGCGAAGGAGTGGCAGACCAGAGCCGAGAGCTGCGACCGCCGCGCCGCTTCACGTTCCCAGGACGCCAAGGCTCGGTATGACGACCGTGCCCGCCCTCTTCAGCCACTGGAGATTGGTGCCCTTGCCCGCGTCCAGGACCCGACGACGACACGTTGGGACAAGGTGAGCATAGTGATGGGCGTCGGCCGGTCGCGGGACTACAAGGTCAGGATGCCGAGCGGCCGTGTCTGGTGGAGGAACCGCCGCTTCCTCCGGCCAGTCCCACCCCCTGCTGCTGGCCCCCTGACCGAGGACGAGTCACCTACACCTCACGAGGATCCGCCCCACAGTGCACCTCGACGCTCGGAGCGACTTAGGACTAAGAAGTCCGCTCAAGACAAAGACTATGAGCGTGAGGGGGGAGGGAGATGTAGGTTATGTATATAAGCTACTGTGCCGAGTAGCAACCCTGTATATAAGCTACTGTGCCGAGTAGCAACCCTGTATATAAGCTACTGTGCCGAGTAGCAACCCTGTATATAAGCTACTGTGCCGAGTAGCAACCCTGTATATAAGCTACTGTGCAGAGTAGCATTTATATATATCATCACGTGGCAACACTGCACGTTATGTGGCAACATTGCCCCGAGGCTGCCATATGGCAAGGCAGCCTCAGTCTGACTGTGTGAGCCGTGCATGGCACACTCGAGTCACCACTTGTATTTCTATCATCCATAATAAACGGACTTCAGTGTTACACAGTGTTTCCCTAGCCATCACTGCATTCTTTGGGGAACTTGTAACCACCAAATAGATGTATTGTCTGTTTAATTTTAGGGAAGAATTTAATTTATAAACTTTTGAGAATCTGGATACAGGAGTTTTGTCTTTGCTTGTGTGTGTGTGTGTGTGGTGATGATGATGACGGATACTTTCCTCTGCAGTGAAAAAATATCTTGACATTGCAAAGTTTAACTGTAAGCCGAAGGAACGTTTGTAATGTAACTTATTATGTGAAATTGTAACTTGAAATTCTTTGTGAAAAAATATTTCCCGATAAAGTTTGGCAGTAAATGAAGTATTACATCAAGGTGTAACTTGTGGTTCCTTGTGGAGTAATTACCTATGTGGACGATACAGCTACTCCAGGGTGTAAGACCTAGAGTAGAAAGTCTTAAGACCTTACCTGAGGTTGAAAGACTCTTATAGTGGAACGTCTTAGGTATTGAAACTTTAATTACAGTAAATAAAATATAATCTACCTAAATATTCCTTCCCCTTGGCGACAACTAATGATACAGGTGGTGTAATAGCTCTTTAAAATTCCTCCGTTTGATATAATAATGACCACACATGAACTTATAATGTGCAATATCTTGATAACACATTAGCTGCAACATTACACATAGTCCAGTGTATGTGTAGTGAAGGACATCTACCTAAATGAGTTACAGAATGTGGAGTTGAGGCAAAAAATGTTGGGACATGTTTGAAATCATCAGTTGAGCCAAACGTTTATACTCAATATTGTTTTAATGGTATTTTAGAGCGACCGAAAAATGTAAACAAAATGGCCGGATAGGCTCGGGGGATCCACAAGTCCTCTTATAAAGGATCGACAATAAATGAAAACAAATCAGATTAATTTAAACACATTTCCAAGAGTATTAGATCCTGTAAAGAGAGAAAATTAATACTTGATATTTGTAGAAGCTTTTTTTTTCGTCCGCTTTCGTCTTGGTTAAAACAATTGTGGTGGTGTTACCTGTTCCAAACGGTAGACATCAAGGAAATGGATCAAGACCTTAATACTCAAAGGTACACATGATAATTTGTTCCCAAGTCCGAGGATTTACTTCACAAAACAGATTAACTTTAGGACACAATGATGGCGAACAAAATAACATCAACATTGCGTACAGTACATATCTTGCTTTGACTCTTAACTCTCGTAATTTTTCGTAATGTTAGTGAATGAATTTGAGATTCTGGGCATATTTTCTTGTTTTTCTTTCTAATCAAGTGTAAAGGAAGATGTACTGTTTATTGGTGGATTTGGTGATGTCTTAATAGTGCATTAGTGTGTTAATATTACACAGGTTTGGTATAGTGGTGACGGTAATGTAGTGTAGTAAGATTTTAACACATGGAGGTGAATTTGTCTTTTATGTTGAGGATTTAAGAACATAAGAACATAAGAAAATAAGGAGTCTGCAATAGGCCGGTTGGCCTGTGCATGGCAGCTCCTGTCGAGAGTTACTACCACTCTCTATCATCCATGAATCTATCTAGCCTCCTTTTGAAACTTTCCAGAGTTCCCGCACTTACTACAAAGTTGCTAAGCTTGTTCCACTTGTCCACCACCCTATTTGTGAACCAGTTTCTTCCTATCTCCCTCCTAAACCTAAATTTATCCAACTTGAATCCGTTGCTCCGAGTCCTATCCTGCTCGGATATTATAAGAACTTTATCTATATCCCTTTATTGATTCCTTTCACCCACTTAAATACTTCTATCATATCTCCCCGCACTCTTCGTCTTTCTAGGGAATGCAAGTTAAGTTTTTTTAACCTATCCTGATATGGAAGGTTTCTAAGTCCCGGAATCATTTTTGTCATTCTTCGCTGCACCGACTCTAGTGAATTTATATCCATTCTATAATAGGGACACCAGAACTGAACCGAACTGAACATACATACATACATACATACATACATACTCTCACTGACCATCACCACGACCTCATCTGCAAATTTGGTAAGAAGCTTCTACACCATCCCCGACACCGGCTCCTACTACCACCTGAGATCCCTTGTCCGAGAATTGCTGTTCGACACCACAACCGCATCCAGCCCATACGTGCACGAACTGATCGCTATAAGAACAGCCCAGTCCCAACCATTGTAAAGATTATCAATAACTTGTAATAAATCAGTGTATTCACTCCCAGTAAACACTGCTCCTTACACTGTCACTATGTTGAAATGAACTGTAGCTTGAGCTTTTCCCCATCTAGTTATTATATGTCTTATTTGTGTCACTTATGTTACTTGTATATTATTTGTAATTCGTAACCCATTCCCCAAATATGTAACTGTATATTTTCAGCCTTCTGGCTGCCAAGCTCTTTCAATAAACCGTTAATTATTATTATTATTATTATTCATACATACACAGGCATACATACACAGGCATACATACACAGGCATACATACACATTCCCTTGACATAAAAGACATTGAATGAAACGAAGTATAAAGGATGATATTAAACAAGGCTGATCGTGTCATTGTGTAGACAGGTGAAAATGGAGACCAATTTACTTACCTGTCGAAAACACCGTCTCGGGTCTTATTGATCGATGAGCGAGTATTGGATTCGTTTCTGTCCGTGTGTGAGTGAACTACATATTCTTTTAGTAACATGTTGATATATGTGGATCAAACTTGGTAAGATGGATAGATGGATAAATGCCACAGGAGGATATTTGGTTCTGGGCATGGATTACTGTAGGTCAAAGGTTAAGGTCTTATTGCAATTTTCCTGTGAGGATTTTGTATTTATTTTTTTTGTATGGTTCAGGTTTACAGATTTGTTGGGTTAATTTTTGGTATTTAAATTCGGAATAATAATAATAATAATAATCTGTAATAAAACAAAGAAAAACAAAATTAACAAAGAACACACACACACACACACTCACACACACACACACACACACACACACACACACACACACACACACACGCGCGCAAAAACAAACAACAACAAACAAACCAAACAACGAAGAGACGAGATATACGCCAGTATTGTTCATAACGGGACAAACATACACTGAGAACACCCCCCCCCCAGCACCATCCCTGCCCAGCATGGCTCCTAGGCACAGAACACCTCCTCAGCACCATCCCCTGCCCAGTGCGCCTCAGGGCGCTGAACACCTCCTGGAAAGCACCATCCCCGCCCAGCATGGCTCCGAGGCGCCGAGAACACCCTGACCCCCCCAGCACCATATCCCCTGCTCGCACAGTCTTAGGCGCTGAGAACACCCCCCCCCCAGCACCATCCCTGCCCAGCATGGCTCCTAGGCGCTGAGAACACCCTCCCCAGCACCATCCCCGCCCAGCATGGCCCAAAGCTGCTATTACGGACAAATTTATCTCTTATCGATACGTCGCCTCCTGACGATACAATACTCCTGATGATGCAATATCTCCTGACGAAGGGCAATTTCCCCGACGATATGCCACGGTTACCCCTGACGATAAAGTAATGTTCTGGCCATACAATACCTCCTGACGATACAATATACCACCTGACGATACAATATACCTCCTGACGATACAATATACCACCTGACGATACAATATACCACCTGACGATACAATATACCACCTGACGATACAATATACCACCTGACGATACAATATACCTCCTGACGATACAATATACCTCCTGACGATACAATATTCCACCTGATGATACAACATACCACCTGACGATACAATGTACCACCTGACGATACTATAGCACCAGGCATGAGGAAGAACAAGATGGTTGAGTCAACAAGTTGATTGTTAACGTAATTAACAAATTGATGAACACAAACTACGAATATATACTGTATATACTATAATTGCATGGATGCTGCAGTACGGTTTAGCTTAACAGATATAATGAAAAAAATGCGAATAAAATATAAAACTTTTCAGGGGAAACTTTTAATGAATATAAAAACAATTGAAAGGAAATATGTCAAAAGAAGGGGGAGGAAAAACTGGTTAGCGAAGGTCTGATTGCATGTCAGGAAACATTCATGATGAAACGTCATGGAAATAAAACTCTCACACAGGGAACACCACCATCAGTTAGTCGGTTAGGAAAGGTGATCGTTAAGATGGATAAAATGGCCAACATTTTGTAATGTAGGTTTAGTGGTTTACTTATTGCATAGAATTGATTGATATTCCTCTTGTAATAAACTTGGCCATGGAACTTAAAGGTGACTTTTCACTACGTTGTTCGCTACACAATCATCCTCCATCAATGCCGCCCCTATGTCCCTTGATCATAAGGCTTAAAATATATATAGTACTCAGATAATTACATACAGTCACCTCTACACATTAATACACGATTTATACACCTCCGACTTTACACAAGGTTGAGATGAAGGTAAGTGTGCACTACGTATTCACAATATAGAGCTATGTAGGCTACTTTACTGTACATCCACGAAACACATCATTAATTAAAAAATTCTGACTCTTGTTCTTTAATTAAAAGTTACTTACTAATAAAGCAATTTGGATGCAAAACTAAATACTGATAGGGAATAATTCAGACAAATCAAAACGCAGAGTTTTAATTAGAACCACAAGTGTGCAAGAGAGGCGAACACAAGGGTAAGTATCTTGGGTCCTTTTATTCTACAAGAGTGGTCAACTACAAGCCAAAGGAGGGTAGTCAAAACTTTTATTTTTAAACGCAAAATTCTTATTAAAGTCACAAAGGTCGAAGCCAAGACACTCAGTGGTAAGAGAAGCTGATTGTTCTGAGGGACTTAGCCAACTGACAAGGATATATCTAAGACAAAAGAAAAGAAAAGTGATAAACAATAATTATTTCCATTTTTTTTTGTCAACGAAAAGAAGAGACAATAAAACAAAATTTGATACGATGAAAAATCTCTAGATCCCTACACCTGCGCTTAGAACCTGTACCTATGATGTTTGTTTCATAGGCTAATTAAGTGAACTGAAATGAAAGGTAGTTGGAGTACACCTGAAGACGACAGAAGCTTCTAAACACCGCCTCAAGTAACCCCCATCCCGGGTTCATATGATTATAGAAAACAATTAAGGTGTAGTGGCCTGAGGGGAGTTTCGTACCCATTACCCCTCTGGCAGTGTGGGTTCTAGGGAAGGGTGAGGGAGGGAGGCAAGAAGGTAGAGAGAAGAAAGAAGACATGCAAGTAGAGGGGAGAGACAGAAATGAGAGAAAAATATATCAATGACGAAGACATGGATGCTAATGGTGGAAGCATGAGAGGCTGTGTTGTGCAGGAAAACAAATGAAGGAGAAGACAATGGTTGGAGGATAAACCATATTGGGAAGAGGAAGAGAGAGAGGAAGAGGAAGACGAGGAGAGGAGGAGGAGGTAATCGAGGTTAGAGGCTGAAGGGTATACAGTAGAGGACAAGAGGCTATGCTCGGGGCAGAGGGGCTGATAAAGAAGATAAGCACAAATTTTATGGTTGTAAGATGAGCTTTTGGTGTCGGGGTTGAGTCAGAGAAGGAAGGGGGGTGAGGGAGCATAAAGGGGGGTAGAGATGTTATGGGGAGATAACGACAAAGGGTAAGGGAGATATGGTAGGTTAACCGTTGAGTACGATAACTTAACCCTGAATACAATGACTTAACCTATTGAGTACGATGACAACCACTTGAGTACGAAAATTTAACCATGAGTACGATGACTTAACTACTTGAGTACAATGACTTGACCTATTGAGTACGATGACAACCACTTGAGTAGGATGACTTAACTACTTGAGTCCATTGACTTGACCACTTTGACTACGATGATTTAACCACATGAGTATAATGACTTAACCACATGAGGACAGTGACTTAACTACTTGAGTACGATGACTTAACCACTTGAATACGGTAATTTAACCCTGAGTACGATGACTTAACCCTGAATACGATGACTTAACCACTTGGGTACGAGAGCTTAACCCCTTTTGAATAAAATCATCTTACTCAAGGTATTTGTATTCCAGGGGTTAAGACATTGTTCACCAAAGGATTAAGTCATTGTACTCAAGGGGATAAGTCATTGTACTCAAGGGGATAAGTCATTGTACTCAAGGGGATAAGTCATTGTACTCAAGGGGATAAGTCATTGTACTCAAGGGGATAAGTCATTGTACTCAAGGATATTTTTTTGTTTCAGTTTCTAATAATAAACTCTGAATTTCTGTGCCTTCATATTTTTGCATACTTATTACTCCTGATTTAGAATCTTTCGTCTTTCTCTGGAAAAGTTTCGAGAAGGCTTGATTTCACCAGATTTTTGGATAAACTTTTTTAATATCATCTGCTAGGTGGAAGTCACCACTAAATATTTATAGAATGCTTGTGTATACCTGTATATCCTACAGGGGAGGAAGAAGCTATTGATACCAGTAAAATTAAGTATTCTGTTGTGCTTGAGAATTACTACATAAGGCAATAGGGATTATGCGGTAGTGATTTATTTTCATTTCGCATATAGTGTATTTAGGAATTTTTTTTTTGGGGGGGGGGGCATTTACAGTATTACGGGTGTTGAAAATTGAGAAATCAATACGATAAATACAACTATATAAATTTCCAAATACAGTCGTTACAGTGCAAGAGAAAAGCAAACTATTAATATCTTTACTTAATAATTATGCACTATTATAGCATGATAAATACTTACAACACACATAAATCTTTATTAGAAATGCAGTTAATACAACACTTGCCGTAAAATATGATGATGGTTGCTTAACTCTGAAGCCATTTGGGAACACTAGTTAAGGAACTTGATCATGTTTTCTCCCTGCCGCCCTCACAGTGCTCCTGTCAGATGTAATGAATGAATCACTTTACATGGTGAAAACTGGGGTGGAGAGAACTACACGCATAAACAGCACCAACAAACGACAAGCCGCAGCATGAGACACATCCTAAGACAAACGGAAGCCAATTTTCTACACTGAATATTATTTTACACATCGAATGTTTTTACACACTCAAGATTTCCCCAAAATTTGTCTTAACTTCAAAATCTCCGTAACTCTGAGTTGCATGTACGGTTGAGTGAAGCAGTTGACAATATACCATATGGACAAAAAAGACTAAAAATTCCATGACATTACTCCATTGTGAACGAAGTGACAGACATTATAATTAACACAGAACAGTTATATCAACTTATCACATCATGTTGTGACGTAAAAGAAATTAGCGATAGTCTGAGATGACAGTGGCCAAAGTGCTGATGGCGCGCTGGAACCGTCCCAAACCATGCCCCTACACCGAGGGTAATTTACTTGGGTCTTGGCTGCACCCCTGACCGTGTAACACAGCACCAATTATAATATGAGGTGCAGATCTTGCAGCTCCAACCTGCCACTTTCTTGCCCGTAATTATGTTTTGTCTGGCGAAGTGCGCTCCGTCTAGCAGATTTATCTCGTGCATAATATTTAGCAATATATCAAGAGAGAAAAACATTGTGTGTGTGTAAATATGGCAGGATAATGTATGATAAATTTACGTAATAAATAGCTGACAATATTTCAAGGGAATGAAAATCACTGTCCATATATCTTTTCATGTTATATGTTTATTTATTCATTCACTCATTCATTCATTCATTTATTGTTGACTATGTATAGATTTGTTACTTATTCATTCATTGCTAATTAATATTTTTTATTATATTTGTTTACCTATGACATAGCAAAAGGTATCTTCAAGGGCACTTAGTATTCCTCAAGAAGCTTCAGTATTATAACAAAGGAGAAAAACCCGAGGTATATAAAGTAGAGAGTGATTCATGTGACAAACAGTACTTGCCCAATGTAAGGTGTAGGGGAGTGACGAGGACGATGGCTATGATGAAAACTGTAGTAACTGTAGTGAGGATTAGCTTGAGCACAGAAAGGACCCTAGCCGGAATTTCTATCAGAGCCAACATGGTGTAAAATCTAAGGTAACGTGAGAGACGGGCAAACTGTGAACTTCTGAGGGTGTGAGACGGGCAAACTGTGAACTTCTGAGGGTGTGAGACGGGCAAACTGTGAACTTCTGAGGGTGTGAGACGGGCAAACTGTGAACTTCTGAGGGTGTGAGACTGGCAGGAGAAACACCCAAAACATGTTTCACGTTCTCGACTCACGATGAAGAGTTGGAAAGACTATTGATGTACGCTAAGGCCTGGCTCAAAGTTGTACCTCATTCTAGATATATTGTACAGACGTAAAGGTTTATAATCAAAATATCATTATTGTTATTATTATGGTTATTATTATTCTTTGTATCATTAATACTACAAATATTAATGGCTTCAGCCTTACTACTTTCATTGTTACTGTCTTTGTTATCATTCTCTTAAATACATGAAGAAATTAAATATTGAAACAGAGAGAGAGAGAGAGAGAGAGAGAGAGAGAGAGAGAGAGAGAGAAACTACCTAGTATCATGGGTCACTTAAATATTCATCCTCTTGTTATTGTAGCTGCAGACCACTCTGAGGTCTTTAATGTTGTATTGGACTCTCTCTCTCTCTCTCTCTCTCTCTCTCTCTCTCTCTAGCTCTCACTCTCTTTCTCTCGTTTTGTCTTTTTTTCTTTGAATTGTTTCCAACTTTTCAAAGGAAGCTTAAATTAGCTTGGAATTTCGCTGTGTGTAGGTTGACGTCAGCGATATCTTTTGTGTAACTGAGATTTATGATTTCACGTGTCCCATTGTACGAAGACCGCCCTGGGTGAGCCAGTATCTCAACAACAACCAAAATTTTCTTAGTGAATGGAAAAGATGACACACACACACACACACACACACACACACACACACACAGTCCAATTCTAACAAAAGAGAAGTGAGACGAACTTTACTTTAAACAATTCGCAAAACAAATAGAGATGTTATAGAAGCTGATCACTACATTACCCAAAAGATTTGTATTCCTGAGATTGCCCCAAAAAATTATCAAAAAGAAAGAGATAAAATATGTAGCTTCAGTGGTATAATGTAACACGTATTGTATAGAGTCGCAAAAGAAATTCCTATGTAAAAGAAGAAATTTGTTGTTTCAGTTTCGTACGTGAATTAAATTACACACAAATTGAAAGTACTGATGAACATATTTATAACACAACACAGGTATGGAGACACATAACACTGATATCCATTTGTAAGAGAAGATAAAACACCCCCCCCCAAAAAAAAAAAAACACGAGAGAATTGTATATTACGACCGTCTGTAACCCACCATTGAAAAATACAGTGATCCTCTTATTGTGTATTTTATCTTCTCCTACAGTGGAATTTCAGTGTGCGTGTGAACAAGGGTCGCTACCACGGCATAGAGGTCCAGGGTTCGATTCCCGACTAGTGAGGTATTGTTTGTATTTGGAAGTCCGTGTGTATATGGACTGTTGAGATATACACTGTATACTGTATGTAGCCTCGTGTTTCCTAGTTCGAGTCGGTAAAATGCTATTACGACCACACAGTTAGCACGGGCAATCTCCGATAGAGGTTCACGTTGCTTAAAAGTAAGATGAACGATCGGACTTTGTGTGAAATAAAACAAAACCTAGGATTGCTTTTGTTGCTCTTCTGGCGCCGTGGTAGGGACCCCTGTTCATACGCAGAAGTTCAGTAAGATTAAGGGAAAATATAAAAGAATTTTTGCACCTTCACTTGAGCTCTACTATCACACTTATCGCCTCCCCCGCTGACCATCACAGGCTGAATGAAAGAGGTGCTCACTCTGCTGACACCTGACAACATCATGTTAGCAGCGACCCACATAATCTGTAAATAATTGAGAGACTCAGGCTGGCAGACACAGGCATGGACTGTCTACTTGTACATGCAGGTGTATATCTTGGCTCTCTATCTCACTGTCAATATTTGAGGGGAGTCTCTTGTTCCCGGGGTAACTGAAAGGTCAGAATGGATTTCTCACATATTCTCTGGAGTTTTGTGTGCATGTCTGTCCCATCCATGACTGAGACTAGACTAGTCGTGGTGTGTCGTCGTGCATGTCTGTCCCATCCATGACTGAGACTAGACTAGTCGTGGTGTGTCGTCGTGCATGACTTGTGCCATTCACAGTAGCTGCATTTTGGCCATATTCGATTTTTCCCTAATTCTATCTATTCTTCTTTTAGACACAATCGCCTGAAGAAATAATCATTTCCGAGCGGCGTATCCTGCCAGATATATATCCAAACCTCATAATTCTCCCAGAAAGATTGTTTTATATAATATATTACTGCGCTTCAACAACTAGTCAGCAATGACATATTAAGAGATATATCACATACATAACACAAGGTGAAAATTGTTCGCGTTTCTGCCTTTTTTTAATTACCCTATTTATCTGACTAAGCTATATGTATTTGGTGCGTTCATCTCATACTGGAGAATTACAACAAGGCTCGGGAGCTCCTCTTGACGGCTTTCAAATCTGTGCACATATTCATAAAGCGGCGAACAAAACCCGCTTGAAGCATCGTTTACTTCACTGTCAAGAGTCAAGACCAACTGAAGGTCATTACTTGTGTGTAGAGAGTTATAAAGCAACCTGCCCTGGGAGTTGTGGATACCTTTTAAGAAGTTTAAGTCAGGTGGCCCATCACTGTATAACAAGAATACAGGTGAATTTGGATTGGCTGTCAGACGTCTCAAATACTGCACTGTACCTCGTCTTTCTGGAATTATATTCATTATCTATTGATGATTATGATGATGATATTATTATTATTATTATTATTATTATTAGTTCTCCCACACTAGATGACAACACATAGTACGGTAAACCTTTCGTTGCGTTACTGTCTAGGACGCAGGGAAAGGACACGCATCTCCACACAACACAACAATTGGTGAAACACAAGAAAGCACTTTCCCCGCACCCACCAAGCAGTCACAATGCAAAATGTAAGTACTTCCCCGGAACTTTCTGTAATTATCCTGGATGTAAGTGGCATTACTTTGCGCCTCTGGCTTTAAAACCTTAAAAATGTAAATGAAAACATTCATGCAAATCTTTTACAGAGATATTGTCCAAATTGTTTGTAAGACGATGTAAAGAGTCTTTGAAGTTGTTCTCCGCCCGGCTGGAATACAACTTGCCTGGCATTTTGAAACAAAAGAGAGAGAGAGAGAGAGAGAGATTAACACAAAATGATAAATATTTCATACACACGTCTTCGTTTACTTTACGTATTGCAAAATGCTCTTTTCGTTTCAGTGTCTATAGTTCTAATTAGGAAACATAAAACTTCCATGTAAGCTTAAATGATTCCTGAACACTGTTAAAGTTCTAACTATAGTTTGAAATATGTGAAATTATATAGTCTACGCATTCTCCAGACACATACAACATATTTGGCATTTAGAATTAAGAAACTGCAGTTACACACACACACACACACACACACACACACATTGGTAAGGAAATTATATAATACACAGTACTCAGACAGATGGTTGCTCCTATATTCATTTAATCTTTGTTTTCAAAAAGTAAGATAAATTTTCATAAGAAATACGACCACATGTTTACAACACCTAAAAACATGAAACGTTGTGTAATTAACACCTATGCACAAAAATTTTTTTTTCAAATTGTACTTTTCACGCCAGATACTGTTGTTCGTTTACATTTCCCTAGTACTGTACTCTGCTTTACACATTTTATAACATATTGGTCGGATGTTAATTTTTCAGTTCGACAGTGTCAAGATTACTATTATTAAACATATTTTGTCATTAAACTCTTATTAAAGTTTACATTTTTCCACGAAGAACGAAGAACTTATTTCCAATTATCACTCTTAGGACAAATTATGGCGTACCTTCAACAAACCACAGTGTATATTAATGTACAGTCACTTGGTGGTTAAGGAAACATCATCATTAACCTTTAGTCAAAATTTATATATAACTTAACATAATTTGATCTGATCTAACGTGAAAACATTTATTCCTTTAGTATAATGCCACATCTTATTTCCTTGTCTATTATTTCTACAGACTATCTTAATATTTGTGAGGGGTATTTCTTAAAGTTTATGTTTATCATATAATTAACTGTTTGCCTCTATACAGTAAACATATTTGAAAGCTGAAACTAGTTAACATTTCTAAAGCCTTGCCTGACCTGCCTACAAGGTGAGTATCCGTCAAGACAAAGTATCCTCCAAAATATAAACAGACAGAAAAATAAGAGACAAAAAAGGAGAATAAGAAAGAGGTTTACAATTTAAGAAATTATACAGCATATGGTCAATGGCGTCTCACCAGTGTACACAAAAGGAACAAAAAACCTCTTGCATTGCCATAAGGACGCAGCGTGTGTGTGTGTGTTTACAAACAGTCTCATGTTTACCCTGCCTTTGTATTATACACTCGTTCACGACCTTTGGGTAACCCATGATAGCTTACGTGCCTACCCTACACACAGTCATTAAGGAGCATAGAAGACCCGGTATTAAGATTTCAAAGGCCCGTGCCATAAAAACAGCGCCAGCAATGGAGCTATACAGCGCCTGGCGTTATCTTCATATTCACCACACGCCTTTTAGTCTGTCTTCATACAAATACTGGGGTAGATTCATGTTCCTTCTTTAACTATATCTCTATCTGGGGACGTGAGGAAGTACTTACCTGCCTCACGTAAGCTGCAACACAATAAAGCTATCAATATGAAGTAAAAATTGCTCTGAGACTGTACCATAACTTTATACGTTCTCCCATCCTCAGTTGGAGCGAAAGAGAAGGCAAGATTACTTGAGATTTCGAGAGCTGCTCAGAATGTTTATTGGAGATCAAGTGACTGAAAGGCCAAAGACCTAAGTAGAGGTTCATTGAAAAACCAATCTCTCTCTCTCTCTCTCTCTCTCTCTCTCTCTCGATTCATATATAATGGTGAAAGGAATGGAAGCCGTTAAAGAAGACGGTAAGATGCTGGAGCACCAACGAGGGTGACACAAGATGGAGTGAGCAGAGAAGATGAGAGGCTGACCGCGAGACCAGCTGAAAATAAAAATGATTCGGGTCGTATGTCTATCACAACTGTTCCGTCATTATCATAAATTATGTACATATTAATGAAGCTTTTATGGCTTTGGTTAGTATGGAAATAACTGGATATTTATGATGTTGCAACAAATCATGACGCCATAAATTAATGTTACTATATAAAATTATATATTCTGATTTTACTTTGTTAAATTTATAGTAAGGTTATATGTACGTATCTACAACTTTCTATATTCTTCTGGAGGCAACGGAATCGAGAGCGATACGAACAAACGATATGTGAAGGTGAACACACATAAATATATCTTATCTATCGTGTATATACTTGTATATGTCTCTCTCTCTCTCTCTCTCTCTCTCTCTCTTTGGCGTTCGTAAGTGTGGACGGTATCGCGTGTAATCTTCCCTCTCCTTTCAGCCGTCGCCTCCCTGTCACTGGTCACGTGGAGGCGGTGCCCGTCCGGCGTGGATGACATTCTTGCGTGAGGCTTGGCAAGTACAGTCCCGGCCGTTGTTGGCAGCTCAGCAGGCCCGGGGAGGAAGGAACTATGTAATCTGCCATTCTGCTATGCTGGTAGAAGAGAGGAGTGATTTAATCTTACGTTCTTGCGTCTTGATGGTGTTGGTAGAGAGAAAGGAGTTATTAAATTTGTCCTTTTTCTATTCTGCCAGAGAGAAGGACTTATGAAATTTTGTTGATTAGGTAATCCGAAAGAAAGAGAAGACAGGTAACTAACTATATAATTGGCTGGGAAATAAAGAGAAAGGCCGATGGAATAAATTATCTTCATCTTTGTATGCTGATCATATGTAGCAAAAGAGATAAGACTGGTGCTATAGTAATAAAACCACTTTGCTATGTTAAAAGAGAGAGACGAGATATATCCACTGGGTCGCCGCACCCCCAAAACATTAGTAAAATAATAGCAACAGTCATAACAATAACGATGGTGATAAAAGTAGTGGGAGTTGTAAAACAAAACCTCTAAAATATTAAGTGGTAAGAGAAATAACAACAGTTGTGGTAGCGGTAGGGGAGTTTGGAATAGAAACAACAGTAGTTATATGACAACGTATTTTCCCTTCCTACACACACACACACTCACACACACACACACACACACACTAACAAACATCACCAAGTGTGCTTAACAATCAACTCGTTTTTCCTATGCGTCCAACGAAAATGAGAAAAGTTACATGAACCTACCAGAGTTTACAGAACTTATAACAGCTGTAAAAGTGAAAAACGTACAGACTTTCACTGGCTGGTAAAAGTTGGGAGTGTAGGAATGTTCTGAGAGCTTTTAAAAGACACGCGATAAGGATGCCAGAATATTAGATAGTGTGAAGATAAAGAGGCTTAGTACCAGCCAACTCCAGTGGGTGACTCTCTCTTGCTATCGCCGAAGACCACTAAAGCATATAACTGGTCTCCGGCAAGATTCCAGGGTCGATTTATCGTATTAGAGGTGGTGTGTGTGTGTGTGTGTGTGTGTGTGTGTGTGTGTGTGTGTGTGTGTGTGTGTGTGTGTGAGTTCGGCCTGGTGAAGGTTGGTTATACAGTATGTTAGGCCGGGGTAAGCTATGTTAGAGGGTAGGTTAGGTTATGTTAGAGGTAGATTAAGTTATGTTAGACGGTAGTGTACGTTAGGTTAGGGTTATGTGAGAGGTAGAGTAGTTTATGTTAGACGGTAGTGTTCCTTATGTTAGGGGTATGTTAACGAGTATGTTAGGGTAATGTAAGGGAATAAGAATCTTGCCTTTTTCAGGTCGCTTGGAAGTCCTACTTGTAACGTCCAGTTCCAATTCTATAAAAGGTGATTGGCGATAAGCAGAACATCCGGTTTCAAATTTGCTTGATGACTACCGGGACACCATGCCCAAAGGCAATCACAGCTAGCCCAATCAAGCTTATAAAATCGTAATGCGGTGACGATGATGTTGGCAAAGTTAAGTTGGGCAGTAAAGGCTATGTTAGAGGATAGGTTAGGTGAGCAAATAAACAGGAGCAGGAACCTATTCTCAGCTAACCTAACCTAACCCACCTACCCCTAACGTAACCTAACCTAAACCTAATCTAACCTAACCTAATCTAACCTAAGCTAATCTAAAAAAAAAAAGAAAAAAAAAGAGCTTAAATATAAAACCTCAGATCCGGCTCTCGGTTTGTCTGGAATTCAGCTTGTCCCCTCAAATGGTATGTGTTTATGAGACCATTTTGCTACAACTGTGGAGTGAGATATACATTTTTGAGTCCTCTCGTGTATAATAAAAATAAAGTTATCTCTCCTTCCTGTCACACACACACACACACACACACACACACACACACACACACTGATACTATGTGAGTATATTTTGTTTGTATCGTCATATTGTTTCCATAGATTATTACAAAAATAAGAAAATTAGTGAAAACAGAAAAGTAAAGATAGTGTAGATAAATCAAGGATATACCAGAATGAACGCGATATATAAGGTGTGTGTGTGTGTGTGTGTGTGTGTGTGTGTGTGTGTGTGTGTGTGTGTGTGTGTGTGTGTGTGTGTGTGTGTGTTTCTCAGATATATAGTAACATATGTGGGAATTGAAGACGTCATGATATTGTCTCCATTCAGACTCAGATGATTCGTCGGTGACCTTTGACCCTTGTAAAATGGAAAAAAATAGTAAAGGTGGTCTATCGTAACAACTTACAACATGATTGGTCTAAATATGGATAAACAGAGAAACTTAAATACATATGTAATTTAGTGAATTTAACTTTTTGCTGTATAACATTAAAAAAAAGAGAAATTAAGATTAATTAAATTTCAAACTTCAAATTAATTAGCTCAAGATTGATGAAGTGGCGATGGTTTGTGAATTATCTCCAAGAAGAATGAAAGAAAAAATGAAAGAATGAAGAGGAAAACAGGAAGAAAATCCACAATAATGACATGTCTGTTACCTTCAAGAGGAGATAAATATTGATGACGTTACACCATATCGCAGGGGCTCATGGTTACCCACACAGTGTAACAGTAACCCGGAAACTACAAATAATCACATGTTTTACTAAGTCTAGCATGAGGACGAACACCCCGCCCCCCCAGGAGAGCCCACACCTCGTATAACAGACCCAGGTCAGGCTCTCCGTAAAGCCTGGTGTGCTCTCGCTGTCATTATTTATTACTAAAACTCATGCATTATGCAAATTAGATGCTTAAAACTCTCCTATGTTCCCGCAGCCCAGGAAAAACTAAAAACATTCGAGGGTTTCTAAATGCTTATACTCTCCTTGCGTCATTTTCCTTTTGTTTTTATTTTTTTGCCTGAAACTTTTGTGTTGGAGTTAAATTTGTGCTGCACTAGAGACGAGTGTTGCTTCTAGTGAACGTTTTTCATGGAACAACAACGCGAAACATTCACTTAGCCAAGAGCTTTTGTGAAATACTCGACTGGGCTGTGACACCTCATCCAGTTGTCGGTCATCTGGTTATAAAAAAATACAAGTTTTTTAAATACCAATCTGGTGTGATACACATGGCCTTCCATCAAACATTTGTCAGACTTAGGATCACGATTACGAATTACGACAAAGTTTTAACAGCGGTTCACATACTGTAGTTCATTCTAGGGGCTTTTTAACATCATCATATGTATTATTGACTATATATAACCATACACAAACACCACTAAGTTACGGGTAATGAACTGAATATCCTTTCCCACACAGTAATAATTCTGTTCGTTGTTAAAAAAATAAATAAAAAAAAATCAATAAAGTCTCAATTAAATTGTAGTGAAGTATTGATAAGTTAATGATAATATCCAGAAACAAATTATAATTCTGGATTTATGTTACGAGCTATGACCATAAAATATTACCTGTGGAACTAGCTGAAATAATTATATTGTCCTCTCCTACTATTTCACCTTAGCTTTTGTACTTGATCAAAAGACTGTTTTAGGTGCAAAATGAAGTTAATCTTGATTTATGGTGTCTCAGTCATGCTAAACAGATCAGATGATGCTTTATAGAAGGAGATGTCTTCCTCTGAAAGCATCAAACTCACTCTAACAGATTACCTTTGGCGTCTGGGGAAATTTCTTCCTGGTTAGTATTTCAGTCCCAAGAGAGAAAGGAGGCATTGTAGTTGCCTCCTTAATGTGTATGTGTGTGTCTGAAACAAATATCTATAAAACCACTGAACCGATTTTTACGAAACTCAGCAAAGGCGAGGCTGTGATTTAACAAGGAAACAACACCTATTTGCTCATAATTTCTAATATCGGTGCTGTGTTAATAATAATAATAATAATAATAATAATAATAATAATAAAAATAATAATAATAATAATAATAATAATAATAATAATAATAATAATAATAATAATAATAATAATAATAATAATAATAATAATACAAATACTACTACTACTACTACTACTACTACTAATAATAATAATAATAGTAGGTAGAAAAGAGATGTGGAAGGTATTGAAAATATCTGGAAACTTGATGCAATCAGTTCATATGTGTACAGGGAAAGTGAAGTACTATATCTTTTGGAGTTTATCTGTGATTTGCAACGTCGCCATAGTTGCTCAATACTTTCATGGACGGGATAGTAGGAGAGGGGAAAGTTAGAGTAATGGACAGAGGGTGCAAGTTGGGTAAATAGTGAAATGGGAAGGCAATGGGAGGTGAGTCATCTTCTGTTTACAGATGACACTGTGCTAGTGGGAGATTCGGAGCAAGCAACACAAATATCAGTGATAGAGTTTGGGAGAATGTATGGTCAGAGAAAAGCAAAAATTAATGCTGAAAAGAAGAATCGATGTTAGTCTGAATGCATACGGAATGGAGGAAGTGGTGTATTTCAGAAAGGTAAGATTTAATGTGTTAGCAGTTGGGGAAAAAATACAATTTGAACAATAGAGTAAAAAATAAGAAAAAAATAAAGACAAAAATAGCAGGTGTATAGAGAATGGCATCCACAAGGTAGAAAATTATCACCCCCCCCCCCCCCAAAAAAAAATATACGCCATAAGCCACAAGATATCATCCATAGTGTAGGAACAGACGCACAAACAGACAGACAGGCAGAGAAGACGACTCCTTCATCGTTGAGGAGAACGAAAAAAGAACACATCGCTACACAAATTCACACATTACACCTCTTCTTACTATAACAAGGGGTTTTTCTTACAGATAATAAAACTGTAGTGAAGTACATCATAGCGCCGCCTGAGTTAATCACATTTTCTTTTATTTCGGAATAGAATAAAGAATGTGTTGTGAGGTAGTGAATGTCTTCGGTGGGATTCTCTTGTAGAAAATTTTAGGTATAAATTAAATGTAATCCATTTATGCGTACTTGAGGAGCGTCTTTCCTACAGCCACTCACTGATGCTATTGGATTAGAAATGACTGTCAAAGAATGGAAACCGAATGAGGAGGTGGGGATGTAGTGACAGAAGAGGTGTGTGTGTGTGCTGAGAGAGAGATAGAGAAGAAAACAGTCTAACAAACGTAGAGACAAACAGAAAAAAACAACCATAGAAGGAGAGAGATACTCAAAGTAATAAAGAGAGAAAGACACACGCAAAAACTTCACTAAGGAAAGGCACCAGCAGCTCGACCACCAGAGACACCAAATCACCACAATAACACTCGCCTTAATAATGTACAGTACACGCTAATGTCTCCTTCAACTTACCAGACATACTCTCTCTCTCTCTCTCTTCTTGCTACCTGTCTCTCTCTGTTCTCCCACCTCTCACTCTCTCTTTCCCCTTCTCCTTTCATTTTCCTTTCCCATTTCTCCACTCTCGCTTCTTTCTTTCTTCCCCTTCTATCTCTCCTTTATCCCTGTGTGTCGAGGATTTCTCTGCATGGAAATCTATTCACCTGTTTATTGACTTATTTACTTTGCTTCCTCGCCTGAGTGTGTTGATGCAAAGCTGTTCCTACAAACTCTTTGTTGTCGTGACGTTGAAGATTTTGTTCAGCTTTTGTTCACAAGTTAAAAAAGAACATTCCGTAATTCCTGATGTAGGATGATTTAACCTCTCGACGACGATGATTTATTCCTCGGGGATTATGTTATAACCCCTCACGGACGATGATCTTATCCCATAATGATAATGATTTAACCCGTTGAGGACGATGAATTAACCCCTTGATGACGATGAGTTAATTCCTTTCACAATGAAATCCCTGATAACTCCACTTGTTCATAAAATTCGAAATCCAACAGAGGCAGGGGTGGGATTCAGGAGATGCCATCTACTGGAGAGATGATAAAGAGTCAGAAGTGGCCATCACAGAGACGAGAAAACACGCCTTGACCCCGGCATAGTGAGCCGAAACTTACACAAGTCACAGACCTCGAGCCAATCCCACTGAGACCCCAAAACTGCTCTAGGCGGGCTGGATATACGGCCTTGTAAAAGAACCTCAACAATACTTTGTAATGCCTCTCCCTAGAGCCTGAAACCCAATAACAGCCGTAATTTTTTGTCCTTTGTAGTTGTATGAAGTTTTAACAAGTCCAATAACTTTTAATAGCTATGAAAGATAAAAGAGTAATGAAAGTCAATACAGTTATTTGAATTAGCATTAATATATATATGTAATAAAAAAAGAACGTATTTTGTGAGGCTGTACTTGATATATGAAAAAAAGTCTGAATTTATGTTTTTAATGTTGATGGTTACTAATACATCGAAGAGTATAAGATTTACACATCTTTCTCCGAAATTAATTTGTATTCTGAAGGAAATTTGTTTTCTCTTACCACAGAGGACAACGTTTTTCTTTTTCTTTGTTTGGGTTAACTAAGAGAAAAAGAAGAAGAGAAGGTAAGGGAGAGAAGTGACAGAAGGATGTAGAAAGTGACAGAAGTTGGTTGAGACTGAAATTCACACACACACACACACACACACACACACACACACACAGTCATCCAACCCAATTTAAGAGTAGGTGAGAGAAAGAAGGAGAAAGAGGAAGAAGAATTAGAAGAGAAAGCCAAGATGAACATTTTTGAGGTGGCGTTACTCAGCTCAGTGCAGACTCCTCAAAATGTGTCTCCCTAGAGTCAGACAAGAACGTGTTTTTTCTGTGAAGGTTTAGCAGACTGCTCTAAATTTCACCCATAAGAAAAGTTCCCGTGTGTTTATTATCCAGAGAATTAACTAGCAGGTCAGAGATGTATAAACTCTAATATGTACAAGAGAAGGAGAGATAGGGGTGTGTCCTTTCCACACCCAGGAGAGAATGAGAGATATCTCACAAGGGAGGTAGTGGTTTTTTTTCTCTCCTAAAGGATATATAGAGTTACTTTGTACATATCCATAACGAATCACGAAGTTTTTACTCTCTCTCTCTCTCTCTCTCTCTCTCTCTCTCTCTCTCTCTCTCTCAACCTTTATATCTATCTTCTCCTCTCACGAAACACCTATTAGTTACAATCTAGAGGTACACTTACATGGTGTTGTCCTACAGAAACTCACTAAAAACATCTAGGATTCATACAGTGGGAGAGAGAAGATAGCTTTTCAGATAGAAAGATAGAGCGACATAAATTGAAAAGGAGAAGGAGAGAGGTAAGAGAGAGATATATGAAAGAGAGGATTAGGAGGAGTGAGAAGCATATAGCCATAATATTTAGAAGAAAGGGAGAAGGAGAAACAGATAGGGAGGGAGAGAGAGAGAGAAAGAGAGATCGAGAGAGAGAGAGAGAGAGAAAGAGAGAGAGAAATGGAAAAAAGTAAGAAATAGGAAGGGAGGTTATGTAATGAATAAAGAATGACAGAGTGAGAGTGAGAGAGAGAGAACAACAGACAAACGAGAGTTGTTTAATGTGGCGGACCACCTGGAATCCCCCCCCTCCCCCCCGCAGTCACCTGTATAAATCATTTGCCTGGTTTTGTTATACGTGAGACCTGTGCGTATGGTCTACTGTGACCCCGTTTACCAAATGGCCGCCGTGAGGAAGAGAGAGAGAGAGAGAGAGAGAGAGAGAGAGTAAAAACATACATGTAAAGAGAGGTAGAGAAGGAAAGACTGACAAAAACAGGAAAAATAAATAAAAATATAAAAAAATATGAAGGGATAGATTCATATTGAGAGATAGAGACCTACACAGAAAAAAATTAAATTATAGTTAGAAAAACGCTATAAGACAAACAATAAAAAAGCGAAAGAGTAATAAGAAAAACTAGAAAAACGACACCCATTAGCAGGGCCAGGTAGAGCAATTAGTCACCTGCTGAAGAAGAAACCCTACCATATACCACAGAGAGACCCATGAGAGAACAATGTCCCTGGCACTGTGAGGAGGAGGAGGAGGAAGAGAAGGAGGAGGAGAAGGAGGGAGGAGGAGGAGGAAGAGGAGGAGGAGGAGGAGGAGGAGGAGGAGGAGAGGGTTGGGGGAGGCTGTGTAATATTATTATAGAAAGAGATTAATCTTATGTACCCCTTATGTACTTTTCTTGTATTCTGAAAGGCATAATTTCTCTCTCTCTCTCTCTCTCTCTCTCTCTCTTTCGTCACGGAGGCAAACAAGAAGCCAAGTATTTCTTTCTCAGTACCGATTATAATTCTATAAAAATAAATATAAAAAACACCGCCGACTCAACTTTCCTCAGTGGTAATTCCACACCAATTAAAACTTAAATAACCCGCAATCTTGAAGTCTCAGAATCTTCGGATAATCATTGTTCCGCTTTTACCTCCCTTACGCTTAACATCGTAATAATCCACAAGACACAAATAAGACGACGGCGGGGGGGGGTGATGTGGTTCTCTGCCCAAGTACCTTACCCCTCACCCCGCCACACACACACACACACACACATACACAGAGTCAAACAAGCCGGACTATTACTCACAAGCCATTGCTCCCCCCTTCACCGTAATTGTCTCAAAGTTGGTTGGCGGCGGTGGTGAGGGTCCTTGAGGTTGGCGAAGAGGGAAGTACGGGAGGGAGTGGGGGAGGGGGAGAAGAGAGGGATGGATGGTGGTGGTGGTAGGGGAAGTAGCAGGAATTATCGTGCAGGCAAGCAGAAGTTGGGAGAAGTTTGAGGGGTAAGGGCGGAGACAAGTCGAGAGAGTCAACTCTTAGATGTGACACCGAGCGGCGAAAATTACTCTCTCTCTCTCTCTTGCTATCAGGTCAGCCATGTCAGCATCCTTTGTGGGTCCGCGACTTGGCTTTCAACTCTTGTGGTTTCGAGAAATTGAATATAGGGAATTGTGATCAACTTTTTTTTTATGTTTGCAGGAGATTTACGGTTTGGCTATCTGTTCAACTTTATCCCTTTATCGCTTTCTATATTTTTCTATATTATTCTATTCTGAGATCTATTTACATGTCTCTCTAACACATATACCTCTGTAATATCTTCATATATTCTCTCAATTCGTTCCTCAAAATCGTAAAACCTCAGCCCCTAGCGACAGCTCTGCACCAACTCTGTCTCTGGTCATTTCAGTTGCTGCAGAATCACATTTTCACGTTTGAAATTAAATTGAGACAATCTGAGACTTATAGTATATTCTTCGTCTTCATTTATTACTCAGAGCTTTTTAACAATCGAAGAAACATTTCGCTTATAATTTTTCGTTTACTGTTTCATTTTATTCAAATTTTACATTTTTGCCTTTCATCACGTTTTTGTTATTCGTGACTGCCAACCTCTTCCTCTACGCTCGTAATGGTAAGTTCTCAAAGTTTCTACAGGCTACGTGGTGTAGTCAGTCAGGCGTGCCCACTGTACTTTCTCCTTTACTCTCGTGTGGTAAAACGTTCCCTTGTTAGATAATTTACGATTACATAGGCCCGCGGTTCACTTTCCCTACCATTAAGTTATTACCAAGAGTCGGTGTTGAATAATTTATGGAAAATGGGACGATTGACTCACATGTGACATTTACTACAATATATGTAATGAGGCCACCATTTCATCTCTCACTAACACACACACACACACACACATCCTACTAAATGAAATTGTACAGCATATAATTTTGTAGTAACCCCAGTTTTGAAGACCAGATGTTTACCCTGAAAACTCTCTATATTGGATTAAAAAATTATATTTGCTAAAGCAAGTGTATGATGGTAGAATATAAACACTATTAGGAAATCGTAACCATTATGAGATTTTATGACTCCTAACAAAAAAAAAATGTGACTAAGAATTATAAAGGATGATATTGTTTGGAATAGTTTGTTCAAGTTACTTTAACAGAGATATAATGTTATTTCTTTACGTAGAATTATTAATTTATCTAATTTATAACCACTTTCTCCTGATTATATAAACTTTCGGGGAGTGGTTTACTCTTTAGGGAGACGTTGATTAAAATTATATTATGGACTACCTCAGCTTTGTACATTTTCACTGCTTGGAGTTGGATAGTTAAATTTTCTTTCAAATTTATCCTAACTATAGTTAAGTATTATCACAAAACATCATGGGTGCTTCAGTCCCTTTGAGGTACTTTGTTCTAATGGTCTTAACAAATGAGAGAATCCAATAGGAGAAGCATAGACGGTCTCATTTATTTATTGTAGTCGTTTATCTGTAGAAACTTAATTTAACATCCATCCAAATATCGCCTGAGAATTTCTACTTTGTTAACTTAGTCTTAATCACACCCGTAAGAGATTGATCCTTCAGCTGTAATTAATACCAAGTGGATACCTCATTTCATATACATCCCTCTGATCTAAGCACTAAGGCCTGGCACTCCATGACGCTACTTTATAATTATACAAGTAACATAGATGCATCAACAAACAGTATAATTATAAACCTCTGAGAGTCTCTAGTCAGCCTCCATCATGCCCTCATCTGTGTGATTACCTTGTATTCCTCCTAATTTGCTGAATACTGCTAAAGCTTCTTGTTGGCTGAGAGCAAACATTATTTTGGCCTCATAAATTACGGAGCAATACCCTTCCTAGCTCCTCATTTTCATTCCCCTCGTCTATGTCATTACTGGAATCGTCTTCGGATAATTCAACCATCTCCCTTTTGTTGATTCATTTGATAATTTATTTGTTTAGTTAGTTATCGGGTATTCATCCCTTTAATATTGCTATGTAACTCGTAAGGAACTCATATGAGCCATCCAGTACATTTCACTAATAACTTCATAAGAACAATCGGTGTTTTAAATAGTATTGTGTTTACAGCATTACTTCTCAGACTCGTAACTCACCCTGACTTAACTAATTTACATGACTTGGGAATTTAGTCCTTTGGGTAATTTCTCGTTACTGACTGGTTGAGAATGCTTGAGCTTCTCACTGTTGGTTGATGCTTAGTTAAATATTAAATGCAGTTTTCTGGAATGGTTCGTGACTGGCGTAATTTATTTGTTCTATGTATGTATATTGGCAAATTATTCAACAGAATAAAGAAACAATATCAAATATTCTTAGCAGCATAAACCCATATGAGATCTAAGACAAGGAATTAACTGGAAATACAGTATTTTGTTATATTTTGTTATATTTTTTTTGCCTGGATGTTGTTCTCATTCATCTTCACTTACGGGGAATTATCCATTATAGAAACCTTTGTCAATAAGACCCCTGACGAACATGTTGTACAAATACAGAAGGTGAAGTATAACGAACTTACTTTTCAATTACCAAATGGTGTAGGCCCACCTAAGTTGAGTTAGTTTCAGGGTCCAAATTTAGAAAATTCTCTCTCTCTCTCTCTCTCTCTCTCTCTCTCTCTCTCTCTCGTGTGTTTCTAGTGGTTTCCTCATTAGAGCAATACCTTAAGTAAACTACGACTTTTTCCCCTCTTGTGTTTATATTCTCTTTTCCTACGTTTTTCTGTTCTATCGTAATTTGCTTCTTAAATTTTTTTGCCGTTGTTGATGCTTTTGTTTTGTTGTTGTGTACAGGAGTTTCAGCTGCCCAAAGTGATTAAGCACCTGCGATACAAGTCATGGTATTGCAAGGCAAGAAAATTTTAAAATCTCCAAAATTTGGTTTTTATTTTCAAGAACTCTCGTTTGTTCGTTGAGTAAATATTCCGCTATAAAAAATCAGATTTCTAAGATTTATAAAATAAAAATAAATAAAATATATATATATCCGATTCTCTAGTGAGTATTATTTTGTTATGCTATTTTATCGGCTTTTGTGTATTGCTGGGTTTTTTCTTATATTTTATTCGCATTTTTGGAGCATTTTTTTATTATCATTTTTGCGGGACATTTTTATCAATTGGTATTATTCATGAAAACCATTCGACATATATTTTCCTATTTTTTTATCTTAGTTTTATTCTTTAACTTTCTATATTTAATAAAATAATCTTGTTTCCTTTATTAACTGGTATTTTTATAATTTCTTACTGTCATTATGTCAATCTACTTTCCTCTCTCTCTCTCTCTCTCTCTCTCTCTCTCTCTCTCTCGTATCGACAAGTATATTTGAAATACGAAGATACTTAATCCATAATACTTGTCTCTCTGTACACACACACACACACACACACACACACACACACACACACACACACACACACACACACACACACACACACACACCGTCGTTTTCGGACCTCTGAGAACTTCAGTCCCACAAGACTTTTACTTTTCAATTAGTGAGATCTTAACATTTTTCCATTTACTGTATTTTGTTGAGTCCGCTGTGGGTGGATGTGGGCGGGGAAGGGTGGCAATGGGCGGGGGAGAAGGGTGGGGCAGGACACGGCGGAGGTGTGTGTGTGTGTTTTAGGGCGAAGTAACCAACACTTACATGTCAAAAATATAAGTATAGCAATAATAAAATAACTCACCATATACACTGTAGCCAAAATATTGTCCCATTACGGCAGGTACAAAAATTTACATATTTAAAAAGTCTACATCTTTTATTCATATAAATAGTCTAAGTTTAAACATGCGTATGAGCATATCACACCCATGCACATATACATACACATCGACCCCCCCCCAGTACAAACATACTCTCCCTTCCACCACGTATATACAAACATCCATATACAAGACACATGGACCAGTGTAAATGTGTTCTGTCTCTCACACCTTTAGTCCTTGACGGATATTAGGACTCTACATTAGACAAGCATCATAACAAATGATTATAATTTGTGAATGAATAAAAATGTTTATGTTCCATGAATGATGATCATTTTGTTATGTTTCTTCGGTAGGTACATAAACAAAAACTGACAGCGTTATGATGACTGTGGGAATACATTGTTGGAAAAGCAAATGTTTGGGAAATTATTAAGAGTATAAATCACATGACACGAGGGGTGATTCTCGCTTACTATCGTCTATGTCGCGTGTAATGTAACTTTCAGCGAGCATGTTGGATATATATATATATATATATATATATATATATATATATATATATATATATATATATATATATATATTTTATATTCAAGACATCTTCTAGTTGCTCTCTGAAGATGTCTTGAATAAAGACGAAAGCTAAGGTACCTGTTGTTTCATTTCCGTGTGATTTATCAAGATTTATCTATCCACGTTTTCATTGTGGATTTATATATATATATATATATATATATATATATATATATATATATATATATATATATATATATATATATATATATGTGTGTGTGTGTGTGTGTGTGTGTGTGTGTGTAATCCACTGTGAAACGTCGATGTATATAATTGTTCCCTGAAGGGTGATGACACATACGGTGGGGTTGGCTACAACTGCTCGAGGGTCTCAGGGGAGTCCGTAAAGAGATAAGATTAGGTGTCAAAACCAGCGTGTTAGCAGAAATTGACTGGGGGACTAGATAGGGGAGAGACATAATGTAATATGCCTTCATTAATTGTTTCCGTCTTTTTTTCTTCTTCTTTTTAACAGGTGAAGTAGTGGGTGACTATTCTCATTTACTGGAGGTTTGGTACAAGCTGAAGGTTTACGCATCATCTGCACATTTACTTAGAAAACTTTCACCAGCTTCATCTATAATTATTATCAAAATATTAAAGGTTAAAACTTTCACCAGCTTCATCCTTAATTACTAATATATTAAAGGTTACAATGTTTCGCCTGCAGATACGACCACTCCAACATCTTCCAGGAGTCTCTGCCGTCACGTTACTTGCACTGTTCGGGGCTGGGTGTCGCTACATTGGGCGAGTCGCGTGTTACACCCTGAGAGGCACTTAAAGGTAGGCAAATACATCAACCTGCTTGGAGAATGTTTTTTGCCTTCCTTTCGGCAGAGGGATATCCCTTTCCCACCAGGGCTCATCCTGTTTATTCACGACAGGTGTCCAACCCACACTGTCCGCATCGTTTGACGGTGGTTTGAGGGACTGCACCCTTCATCTCCTGGAATTACCCAGCAAAGGAGCGGACATGAAAGTGATTGAACACGTCTGGGCACAAATGGTCAACACATGGGACATTGCACAAGAGAGGACTGCCCACCACCTCATGGCTCATGCCAAACTCAGTGGGAATTTCACAAGCGTAAGCCGAAGCTATATAGTGTGAGGCCTTGTGACAACCATACCGGAGAGGCTGCCAGCCCTGATAGTCAAAGAAGGCGACTGAACCAGATATTGAATAAATGTGCCTGTCTGGATATAAGTTTAGTTCTTTAAAATGTCAAAGGAACAATTATTAATGGTAAATGGTCAATGGTAAACTCATTAATAACTGAATTTATTCAGAGGTAATGTGAACGGCAATCCAAATGAAGAAGCTATGTTCCCTTCTTTACTCTTGCTTCTGTGGAAGGTTGGTTTGACTGGTAACTTTCATAGGCAGTTGTAGGGGACAGAAAGGAGCGCGGCGGTCCCTCCATCTACACAGTCTGTTAATCAACAAGCCACTGCCATGGTGTGCAACGGTGTAAGAGGTGCGACCCCCTAGCTGAACGCACCCTACTGTTTGTGATCTCTGGTGTAAAGAATAAATAATGTAATAATGGCTGTTAATCTACAATTACTTTAAGAACCTCAAACAATTGCGTTTAAAGTTTACTCGTATCCATCGATATTTTTGTATCATCAATAGATAGTATACAAAACATTTATCCCCAGTGGTGGGTGGTGGTAAACAACAGATGCCTATGGCCTCCCCGCCATGAAACACACACACACACACACACCACAACCCACGTGTGTGTGTGTGTGTGTGTGTGTTCGAGCAACCATCACTGTCACCAGGTAGATCAATCACAGGTCACCCCCCAGTAGTATTTGGTGTGTATATCTCACACAGGAGGTCCAGCACAAGTCACCAGGTACTACTATCTTTATTATAAAACTCTTCACAAATACCAGACAAACAGAGCCAACCCTCCCGCCTCCATCTTACTTTACCTGTAATATATTGCCAAACTTCCTGTAACCATTTATAACCAACTCTACCGTTGTCGCCCAAATGAAGGATCACCTTTCACTTAATTACCAGTATCTTGTGGCCCAAATGAAGTAACATTCTTTCACCCTAATGAAATATGGGCAAACTGAATTTATCGCCCAAAAGAAAAACGACGATGGAAAAAAAATCGTCTTCTAGGGAAATTACTTAACCTAACACCTCATATATTTACAATCTAAAAGGAACAAACGGAAAAAAAATGTTCCCCATAAAAGAAAATTACTTTAGCGCATAAAAAAACCCAATAATCACTACCCTTCGCCTGTTCCCTGTACCACTAGCGGGGAGGGGAGGGGGGGAGGGGAGGAGAGAAATAAGTATTCAGAGTAGAGACACAATATCTCTCCTTCAGGCAAGTATTTATCACGCTTCCTTATTCTCTGAAGTAATCACTGCCACGCCTCCCGGGGCTATAAAACTAACTTATTATGCCCTGACCCGGGGAAGGAAAGGGGGGGGGGATGGGGGGAGGGCGTCCAGAGAGGGTTGGGGAGGGGGAGGAGTAGGAGGAAAGAGGGAAGATTAAGACAAGTGATGCTAATTGAACGGATGGAGAAGAAAACGATGGGAAGAAGAAGAAGAAGAAGAATTATTTGAAGGGGAGGAGAGGAATGTGGTTAACGAGTAATGGTGGAGGAGAAAAATAAGAGGAGAAATGATGATAAAAGAGAAGAATGTTGAAACGAAGAGGCGAAAAAAACGAGAAAAAGAAGAAGGAAAAAGACAACACAAGAAAAGCTATAGATGAGAAAAATAAGATTAATTAAGAAAAAATAAATGATCACGGAGGGGAAGAAGAAGATTTAAAAGGGTAAGGAGAGGGTAAACGAGAGGATGGAAGGGAAAGAAGATGATAAATGATGAAAAGAGAAAGGGGGAAGGGAGGGAAGGGAAGAGGGAAGGACAGAAAAGGGGAAATTAATCACTGAAGGGGAGTAGAGTGACGTGGGTGTGAAGAGTTGGAAGAGAATATGATGGAGAGAGGGTGAGAGGTGAGGGAGAGGGGGTGAGAGGAGGATGAGAGGTGAGGGAGAGGAGAGTGAGAGGTGATAAAAAGAGGAGAGAGGGGTGAGAGAGGAGGGTGAGAGAGGTGAAAGAGGTGAGAGAGGTAAGAGGTGAGAGGTGAGGGAGAGAAGGGTGAGAGGTGAGGGAGAGGAGGATGAGAGGTGGTAAAGAGAAGAAAGAGAGGTGAGGGAGAGGGGAATAAGAGAGGTACGTGAGGTGAGAGGTGTGAGAGAGATGTGAGATAGATGAGAGGAGAATACGAGGGGTGATACAGAGAGAGAGAGAGAGAGAGAGAGAGAGAGAGAGAGAGAATAGCTTGATAATTGTGAGGTTAAAGAAAGAGATGTTAGACGAAGAGGAAGAAAGAGACAGAGAGAAGAAAAATACATATAAAAAATAAGAGTAAACAGGTATAGCTGATATGATATTAAAAACAAAATATTACTTAATGTTGGAAAATAGTTTTTTAACGAAATAACTAGACATAAAATCAAATAATTAACCACTTAGATGCTCATAGCCAAATATACTTCGTTTACCAACTCACGCCGTCAGCCAGGTAAGTTTGGTGCCACGTGTCCCAGGTTGACTTAGCTAATTAACCTATATGACGTCAGCAATGTGGCTATGGTATGATACGTTACATAAATTGGCTGGTTATTTATCTTGATTACGAAAGTTTCACGACAATATTTAACTTTAGTGTTTATTAACGTCATTTTCCTGTTTAGGTAACCGTCCGAATGATAGGAGAAACAAGTGAGAATATTGGCAAATAAATCTGAATAATCTAAGCCAGAGTAAAGGAGTGAATCTTGTACCTGAACAAATAAATAATACAAGACCAAGAAGGCAACTTATCACTCACAGACGACTTAATTTGGCCTAACATCAGTCAAGTAAATTAGTACGTATCATTCAGGGCCTCGTAATTACATAGGTCCAGTAATCATGTCTACAGTGGCCTGGTAATCAGGCTGGCTGTAAGGGACCACCACTCATGTTGCACCACTAATTAAGTCAGATATGAGCCTGGGTGGAATAGTCTAATGCTCCCTCATATGGTGACGGGTCAAATAGTCCCTAGTCATTATGCACCTCCCAATCTAGCCATTAAGATTAAACGCCATTAGAAATAGGACCCAATCCTTATGGTTAGATTTGGGTGGTTTCGGAATCTATTAGAAATGAGGACTATTATGATTGACCCCCATTGGCCTTCAAGTAATCTTACGAACGACAGGAGATGGAAGTTACTGGATGTTGTTAAGAAGCTTTGAGGAACAGATGTTTGTTATGGATGAGGAATGAAGTAGAGTATAGTGGGGTCGTAGCTCTGTTTGTAGGCACCGAGGGAGGTGCTCTAAAGGTCAACAAAACAAACAATTATATCTCCTTTGCCAAAATACTTATCGAAACACTCAAAATGTTCACAAACACTGGTTAACATTTTGCAGCACCTTTTTTTAACTTCCCCTGATTTTCTTTTTTGTGTTTTATTAAGGACATTGTGTACAAAGAAAAAGAGGAAAATGTTAACCAGCTACGAGAGAAAATTCTAAGAGCTGCAGCGTGTGTTACCAGTTCCATGTTTGCCAATACGTGGCAAGAAATTGAGTATGGTTAAGACGTGTAACATATCACTAAAAGTACCCAAATTGAAGTCTACTAAGCAGACATAGGGAGAGAACTTTAGAGAAAATGTGTTTAATGCGAAATAAAATTTATACCGTTTATGGAGTGTTGTAGTTCCGGGGAAGTTAAACTAACGAGGAAAACTATATTTTTTCGGAAACTGTAGCAACTGTATTTAGCTGTAAAAGTTGAACCTGTTGGCGAGGAACAGTTCAAGTACTGATGTCTGAGAGGAAATTAAGGAAAAGAATTTACCGGAGTTTACAGGACTACTGGTTGAATTTATATATTGAATCAAGAGAGACGTATGAATATATTATTTATTTTACCATATACTGTATAGTTTCGTGTTTTGTGAGGATACACATTAATCTAGAAAAGTCTTTGTTTTGTCAAGAATCAAAACTAAATTGATTCTTTCTATGTGAGGGAAGCAATCATGATAGTTTATTGGTCTTTACAGATAAAATATATATATATTTGAAAGCATGGGCTGATCATCTTATAGAAAAATCTTACATCGCGTAAATGAATCTTATACTTATCTTTTTTGCCAATCTATCTGAAATTGTCTAAACTCTCCTAATTCTAATATCCCTAACGGGGTGAGAAGTACAAGCTCGAAAAAAACGTACTCTTAATTTTCTGAGGACAGAAGTCACTCGCTTCTACCAGACGAGATCACACGTCACCGATAAGGTTGAGGGGAACACCAACAACCATGACAAATTAAGAGTTTCCATACCATCTCTTGTTATTACCAAATGTCCTCACATATGTATATACATTTTGTGAGATGTATGGCTGATTTCTCATATTCATTACTGATTGTAATTATTTTCCTTGCGTTTTATTATTTACTGAACATTAATAAACGACTAAGATTCCTACAAATTAACTATTCTCCAAAAAATAATAAAATATTACCTATGGATTTAAATTTAATCCTCATCAAGTTCGAGTGATCTTTTAGTATTAAACAGAAACTAATAAGACCAACCAAACACTTCACTGTACACATCCCGAAACGTTTATTCAAGTAGGTCAAACTTTACAAGCTGATATCAACATGAACTTTCAAAAGCGTTTTCAAGGATATACTTCACAACCAACCATTAGAAACAGACAGGTAGAGTTGTCATACGGGACTGAGGTAGAGTCGTCATACGGGACTGAGGTAGAGTTGTCATACGGGACTGAGGTAGAGTTGTCATACGGGACTGAGGTAGAGTTGTCATACGGGACTGAGGTAGAGTTGTCATACGGGACTGAGGTAGAGTTGTCATACGGGACTGAGGTAGAGTCGTCATACGGGACTGAGGTAGAGTTGTCATACGGGACTGAGGTAGAGTTGTCATACGGGACTGAGGTAGAGTTGTCATACGGGACTGAGGAGTCTCGTCATAGTGTGGGAGCAAAACATCCTCTTAAGGTTGAGGAGGTTAGGTCGCCCTTGATACCATCGCTCAGTGACTTGGTCGCTTCCTTCAACGCTTCTCACCACAAGATGACACTGCAGACGCCCTTAGTTCTTCTTGAGGGAGCCGAGGCAGAACTCAACTAGCCTTTGCCAGTAATTGAAGTCTTTGAGCCCACGTTGCAGCCACATTTCTGGTTCTCCGACCGACTCGAGACTGACAAGATTGTCGAGGGGCAATTCAGAGACGACAGAGTCAAAGGATTTCCACCAGGAGGAGAAGTGGCGTCACTTGCCTTGTGCTGGAAGTTTGTAAGACCTATCTCGCGACTCAACTGTTATTAGTGTTACCGCAAGTTTTATATTGCTACTCCTCTTGCGTTTCAGTGAAACATTACAAAGATTAAAAACAAAGAATATTAGCATTGTTTTTTAAGGATTCCATAAGGGTTTATAGTGTCGGAACAATTAATATATGTATATATATATATATATATATATATATATATATATATATATATATATATATATATATATATATATATATATATATATATATATATATATATATATATATATATATATATATATATATATAAGTTGTGCCTCAGTCTTGCCTGTGCCCCAAATTGTCCGCAATGTTTCTGTTCTTTTAACAAACGTCATTCAAACTAAGAAGAACAGAACACCTAACGTCATGTATATGTTTAAAAATTACCCATCTTGAATATTCTGTGGCCTGACATCCCCGCGTGAGACTTGTGAAATTATGAAGGAAGTGGAACATGGATATGTACTCTCTCTGAATCCATGATGCAGGTCATCGGGTCTCAGCCCTAATGGGACTATCTTAACCTAATATGATCTGACCATTAGGGCCGGGCCCCATCACGAGTGGACTCAACACTAATGGTTATGTTAAGTTGGAGTCTATTAGGACCAGCTCATTTGACCATTCACCGCCTACAACAGTGAAAGTGTGTCCCAGAGGCCTATTTGCTCGCTAAGAGCAGTGCGGATGCAGCACACTGAACACTTAGCCCGGTGCTTAATAGTTTGGATCATCCTGGTAACTAAAGTACCTGAAACACTTCATTAAAGGCAAGACTTCCCTGAGTATACATTACTGCGAGTGTCCACACACACACACACACACACACACACACGTAGAAGAAAAACGTGTTCAATATATTTATTCCTTGAACATTTACCCAAAAAACAAAAACAAATAGTAAACTATCACTGTGTCAGGGTCATATAAATCGTTGCAAAATGAAAAGACTTTTTGATACTCTGGACAGCGCTTAGTCACTGAAATATTAACGGGTAAAAATGCAGGTCTGTTTTAGAACTTCTGAGTAATTCAAGGAGAGGAAGGTCAGAGTGATACAGGCAGCTCTGGACTTTGTGCTAAAAGAGGATTTGTAAATACATACACATTAACGATATCAATTCTTTTCGTTGTATCACTGCAATATGTTACCAACCTCGCTTAAGAATTATGGACACATTACCTCGATAATTCCCTGGATAATTATTTCGAAATCTAGCACATATTCTTACTTAGAAAAGGAAAGCAAATAAAAATATCTAGAGGAAAAATACTTTGAAAACTTACCAGAAAACCAAATTAGTATTTGATGTGTTATAAAAATTATTTATCTCTGTGTTTCTTAACAATATTTCGTATCTTCTTATCACTATTCACGCTAAGTCAAGAAAGAATTTTTGCTGAAAGGCCAGGGAAGGTGATTGACTGGTGCGGTGAGGGGATGAGAGGCTGAGGCTGCCTGACTGAAGATTTAACTCAGCCATTGATGGATGTAGCAAGCTGAGAGTGTGGGTGTAAAGGAGACTCGAGATGACACTTATTTTTCACACAAGGAAATCCCAGGCAATGTGCAGGTTGAAAGCCTGCCTGTTGATAATGCAAGATATATATACTGTAGAGAGAGAGAGAGGGGGAGGAGGTGGAGTGAAGGGCTTCCTGAATGTTGGAGTGTTTTGATCGTAAAGTAAGGAGTGGACGTTGTGAGAGAGGGAAAGAAGCCGTTCCTCCAAAACCACGAGGAGAAAGAAAGAAAGAAAGAAGGAAAGGCGTTTTTATTATCAGTCTGTTGAGTGGAGGAGAGAGTGTGTAGAGAAAGAAGGAAAGAGTAAGATAGAGAGAAAGATTGGGAATTATTTGCTATGTCTTTCCACTTGAAGTAAATGTTGTCATGTTATGTAATACAGTATATGGTTGCTCGCTCCCAGTGGACAGGAAGTAACTTTATGTTGTTACTGAGGCCAAAGATTTAGAGATGTGACATACGGCCATTTTTTTAAACATTCAGGGAGGTAAGGCCGAAGAATAATCCCGAACACCGGGTTACTTTTAAATAACACGGCAAAGAGATTCGTGAAATTCGAATAGCAGTCAGTATATTCGGGTTACTTTTTAGTAACCGTAATGCCGTAACACGAGAGAGTTGGTAGTTCTGATCCCTTAATATTGGCAGCCTAAGCAAGTCAAATGTACTGTAAGACTGATCAGGTTCGAACATTTCCCCTAAAAATATGTAATGTATCCTAACGTAACCTAACAAATACTGCTTATACCTAACTCCACCGTAAACAAATACTGCTTATACCTAACTCCACCGTAACAACAGCCAAACAGTGAAATATACTTTAGGATATTAATAAGTATCCCCAATGTTAAAAAAAAAAAACTATTAATGATGGTGTAGTCTTTTGAGAGATTAATATTATGGCGTACCATTTGAAGTGGGATTTATATATATATTGCACAATAGTATATTACAAATTCAACCATCATGATCCATTAAATATCAGAATTTTACATAAACAAAAAATTATTTAAAGAACAATAAAAGGGATTTATGAAAAGCGCGAGCCTTCAGCGCCAACAATACAAACACAATTAAAACATTCCCACTCTTGGTCTCCTCTTTAAATATCACTTATATTGAACTTTCAACTTTGCGACTAAATGGAAGGAGCTAAACGAAATGACCCTCACTAGATCATGAACACTCACACTGCCACACGTGACACCTCCATGGCCTCGAGGATTAAAGCCACAATTTTCATTATATTTTGCTTGAAAAGAAAACATATGAGATAAATCGTTGGTATATAATCCGATTTTATTTAACGTGAAAACGACACATAAGAGATAGGTCAGAGGGAGAAAATCTTCATTATATTTCGTTTTTAAAAGATTCTGTGTAATCGATGTTAATATTGTATATCCTTTTGAGTAGTCACATATGGAGTAGAGGGCTGAGTTGCGGCTTGTATCTCTAATCAGAACTTTGTGTATAAACAAATCAATGAGTTATCACAGCTGGGTGGTCTGAGGATATCCCGGACTCAAACAAGTGACCCTTAAGACAGGAAAAAAAACCATTGTAACCACTCAGCCACGGCACCCCAATATACCCTACCTAAGAGAGGCTATATTTAGTCTAGATCAGAATGATATAATCTGATTTATACAGTAAGTTATAATAATATAAAGTAGTGCAGTATAACCCATTAGAGGATGAGTTTGCACGTTGCTCATAACTAATTATTGGTTTAACAGACATAACAGTCAGTTAGCAGGAACTAGCAAGTACAGCCGCCGACTAGCAGGATCACGTCCACCGCGGCAACCAATGAACAGGATCAAGAAAGCAGAGCAAGCAAATAGGAGGCAGTCAGTAATCTAGCAAGAGCCCCTCAGCCAGCCAACTAGCAGACTATAGGAGGGAAAGGCAGCAGCGCTCTCCGTTAGTGGATATTACAGTGTCGAGCCAAAACTGCCGTGGGAATGGTCCTGTTTCCTGATGTTGCTTCGTCATGGGCTGAGTGAGTTGATAAAGTGGTCGAGTGTTGAGTGAAATATACGACCATGGCCAGGCGCCGTTGCTTTCAAGGCCTTTAATTAAAAGTCTTTATGTATATAATCACCAATTATCTTTAGGTTCATAATACAATAATTCACATTGAAACTTATATTCATTATTGTCTTTTCGCCATTATTGTAACTTGCATTGCTGGAGACTTTCCTGTTATTATGCATGTGAAGCGAGAATAATTCCTTTACTATAAGACCAGGCGTAGTGTGGCAGTAGCGTAAAATGAACTTTCGGTCAGCAAGGATCTGTGACTAGAGCGCACCGGTATATGTACGAAAATTAAAGTTACTTTGTGTGTTAGTGTTCTGGAACGATGATAACATCAATACAAACCGAAGCATTAGTGATATTTTTATATTTTCATCCAACTGGTTTATACACAAAATGCTTGAAGAGATACTTAACGTTAATAAAGTAAATATAGGAAAAATTACAAAATACATATAAAGTAACAGTGATTCATAATTAAATTGACAATTGACGTTCGAACGCTTGATAATATGTGATAAGGTCCCATCTCTGCCTCCCGGTGATTCAGGGTCATGCTTGTATTTGTAATTTGTGAGCATTAAATTATTAATAATATTGTTACACTTTACTCCTTATTGCATTAAAACTGATAGAAAAATTGACGTAGGATTTAATTTAGTGAACTTATCATAACCAGTTCGGTGCTCGATGTGACAACTGACGAAAGTGTTCATGGAACCTGACTAGACGTAAATTATAAAAGAACCTTGTAGTGATCTGACTACTTTATATACATACAAACAGGTGGCGGATTTTATTCTTTCAGAGGAAGTATAGCTACGTGTTAAATGATGGTGGTTGTGTCGACAGTGAGTTGAAAACACACGATATCAACGACGAAGGAGACGCAAACTATTTTATCATTAACAAACCTTACAACGTAGTTCCGGAAGCCATGAAGAAAGAAGCGAGGACAGAAAACTAAAACAGTCGTAAAGGAATCTAGAAACTAGAAGACAAAGGCGTCGAAAGGATGCATGCAGATAGGAACGTGTGTTGGGAGGGTTGCTGGAAAGATTGAAGTACTGGAAGTTATATATTGGCGGTTTTGGAAGTTGAAATCGTGGAACACTGAAAGATAAAACAAGAGTAGGCAGCAAGTAGAAAGAAGAAATACTGAAAGACAAAAGTAGAAAAGTTATATGTCGGAGGCGGGACTCAACAAAAATAACAACATAAAAAACAAATACACCGGAACAAGAAAATGTGAATATTGACAAGTAATGGTGATTGAAAATGGAGATTCTTGAAAGTCAAAATCAGGCCATAACTTATCCCAAAAATAATAGATCCTGAAGGACGAATATTGGAAGGCATCAAAGCCATCGGTGGCCAGCACAGGAGACGAAAAGTGCGGGCACCCAAAGCGAGGAATGCTGGAGGTTGAAGGAGTGAAGCACTGAAGCCTGAAGCGAAGAAAACTGAACCAGAAGTGAGGAGCTCTGAAAGTCACCATGGGTAGGATTCAAAGCCATACGCAGGGGAGTGGCAAGAAAAAATTAGGAAAATGGTAAGTGAAATCCGAGAGGAAACTGAGGGTAAAAGGTAAAGGAAATCTTGTATAGAGGGACCAGATTTCCAGGAGAAAATTACTTATCTCTTGCCCATCCCATGAGGTATATAAAGATGGCGCTCATGATATAGTTAGTAAAGGAACAGAAATTCAAATATTAAATTGATATAGCAGAAAATAGTGTTCTTGACATGTGTGAGAGTAACGATGGTACTTATTAAATTGCAAGTCAATGCACACACACACACACACACACACACACACACACACACACACACACCACGACTGATGACAGTTCCTCAAAATCATAATTGACTAAAGAGATGGATAAAAAAGTGAAAACAGTTTTGCATATCATTCACGAAGGATTTCGATTCGATTACTAGTTCATCCAGAGATGTTTCCTGAAGTACCGTCTCTCTCTACTAACTACTATATACCGAAACTATACAACATCAAGCTCACAGTTACGTGTAACCAGCGACGAGTGACATACACAACAAGAGCCAATCAGCGTCCATGAATTACGACCTACTTCCGAGTCGCAAAAATGCCATCCGGATAATTGTAGTAATCGTCCAATCAGATCCGTCGGTATAAATCATTGTGATATAGTTATATAAGTTTGAGCTGACATATATGATTACGTGACCTAAGAAAAAAAAAGAGATGATATCTCTAAATGGAAAAAAGCGTCGGTCGATTTTTAGAGAGCTCTAATTTACAAACACACACACACACACACACACACAAACACATTTAAAATATCCTTTTATCTATCCATTGTTACCTAATCTAGCTGGTTAACTCAAGCTGACACATCTGATTCCTTCAATAGCAACAATACTACACTGAGAATATTTCATAACTAAAAATCTCTTCACCATTTTATCAGCAAAGTTAATGCCGTAGCTGAAAAGAGACTCGTGTTGCTGCGTGTTTACATTTGTCTTTACATGGGAGGGGGGGGGGGAGGGGGGAGAATAACACAGGAACATATGAAGATACGTTTTTAGTGCCTGAAGATACAAGCTTAACAAGAGTTCAAAGGCTACCGTCAACATTACCTTCCCTCCGTTTGCCGTGTCCCTTTCCTTTCTACCTCTCTTCCTCCTCTCCTCGCTCCTCTTCCTCCCTTATGTTATTGCATCCACTTCCCTACCCTCTTCTCTCTCTCCCTCTCCTCCTAGGCTTCACTTTTCTCTCCTCTCCATCCTGTAACTTTAACTCCAACTCTCGTTTTCTCCCTTCTTCTGTCCTTCACATCCTCCCATCGTTTCCCAGTTGCCTTCCTTTTTCTCCTCTCCTTTTCCTCTTCCCCCTCCCCCCTCTTGTCCCCTAGCCTTCATCACTCCCTTCCCTATTTCCACCGGCAGGCGTCAAGGGAGGAGAGGAGGGGTGGTGGGGGGGAGAGGGGTAAAGGGTGTAAATGGGATGTTGGTTTAGGTGTGTTTGACTTGGACGACAATCTTAGCCTTGGGGTCGCCTCTGCTATAACTCACTGTGCAAATTCGTATCAACTAACATACAGGAACTTGTTTACTTTCACTCGACGCGAGCTCTCTGCTTGCAAAAAAAGAAAAAATATCTGCACCTTGAAAGTTGTGTAACTCTAGTGTAGGTGTATTTGTATTTTTCTGGTTGTGTTAGAGTTGTGAAGGTTGTTGACTAGCGTGCAATTGCTCTGGAATGATCAAGAGGTTATGGTGATGCAGTGTGAGAGCGGTTGCGTCAATAGATACATCTGTATGGAGCGTTAGCTATACCTGATAGGGATCTGCATATCAAAGAGATACGCAACAATGATTCCAGTCAGGTGCTCCCAGAGGAGACCACCTACACTAGCTAAAGTTTGTCATGGACTGGCCAGCAGCCTAGGGAATTAAACAGCGTTACCATGGATTCTGAGAGGAAACCAGCGCCACCACCTTCATTCAGTCAAGTGGTAAAGTAAAGGAAGTAGATAATGGTTATGTCAAAGATGATGCTAATCTGCACCAGAAACGTGTAGTTGATAAAAGAAAAAGGATATGAATTATCGGAATTAGAAAAGTGAATGATCAGTATAAAATAAAACTGAGTGAAAGTAATTGGGGCAGTTATCACATATGACCCAGAAATTTCGCTCCTAAAATCAAGAACAAAAAGATAAAATAAATATTGACATTGGAATTGTCAACTTGACACAAAATTCATCTCGGGAGGAATGTAACATTTATTTTTAAGTTACATGTAATAGATAATTCGAGCTATGTTATATATTACTCAAACACAAGATGCAAATTAAAATATTTATTTCCAAGGGAATTACCTGTATGGCAAAATGGAGAATGTGTAGGTGCGTTACACGTCCGGCAGCGACACCTGGCACTATAACCTGTACGACAATTGGGCCTGGCTATCATTGTTGATACAGCGGGACAATGGACGAGCAGCAGGAGCTGTCTAATTGGCCAGGCCTGAAGTACTGCCAATTCATATCTTGTGGAATGGGAGAATAGCCAGAGCAGTAAAGCTATTTGGATAAGTCTTGTTCCACTGAATTCCGATGTTACTCTACGAATCAATTTATTAATACTGCAAGATAATAATCTTAGAATATTGCCAATTAGTTAATATACCTAAAGACATATATACAAGTGTTTACTATTATTAACTTACTAAACTTAAAGATAAAATATTCTTTAGAATTTAACATCAAATTGAGGTTATTCCACCTTTATGTGTAGTTGCGTGATAGTGTCTGTAAACACAAACGAACTCACAAAACGCCTGGCATTACATAACAATATTTGGCACTGGGTATAGGTCGCAAGATCTCAGGGTGTCACTCTTCCGTAACGCCATAAGGACACTGTGACAAATAAAACCCGCCCACTGGGATGCCACACCCATGCTGTGTCTCTTGGGTGTAGTAAAGTGTGACGCCCGACCAGTCTCTTTCTCATATTCTTCTCCTGACGTCTGGTAGATCTAAGGTCTGTCTACCTTGCTCGGTCAGTTTGGCACTCGTCCTGGTATCTGTACACTTCATGTTCCTCTCTTCTCTAAGGTTTCTTTCAGAGCCTTCAGTATCTAATACGGGAGTCATCCTGGAGGTCGCTTGCCAACCATTACGTGGAGGTTGATCCAAGTAGACGCGGGCACTGTCACTTCTACTTAGGGTAAACAAACAGAAGAAAGACAGACAAAGAGAGTGAGAGAAAGAAAGAGACATTAGTAGAGAACAAGAGACGGAGAGAGAAAATTACAGACAGATAGACAGACAGGCAAGCAGACAGACAAAAAGACACACAGCCTCGCTACCTCACCACAATGGATAG
>NW_024729038.1:0-40944 GCF_018991925.1 Homarus americanus | reverse complement strand
CGGTACTTCACGTTCAGTTACGTAGTACTTCAATCATGAAGATTAAGTGAAGTTTGTTATAATCATGAGTCGTGGGTTGTTATAATCATAGTCGTGGTTGTTATAATCATGGTCGTGCTTGTTATAATCATAGTCGTGGTTGTTATAATCATGGTCGTGGTTGTTATAATCATAGTCGTGGTTGTTATAATCGCAAGTCGTGGATGTTATAATCATAGTCGTGGTTGTTATAATCATATTCGTGGTTGTTATAATCATATTCGTGGTTGTTATATTTATGGTCGTGCTTGTTATAATCATGGTCGTGGTTATTTATAATCATGGTCGTGGTGTTGTTATAATCTAGTCGTTGGTTTGTTAAAATATGGTCGTGGTTTGTTATAATCATAGTCGTGGTTGTTATAATCATAGTCGTGGATGTTATAATCATAGTCGTGGTTGTTATAATCATAGTCGTGGTTGTTATAATCATAGTCGTGGTTGTTATAATCATAGTCGTGGTTGTTATAATCATGGTCGTGGATGTTATAATCATAGTCGTGGTTGTTATAATCATAGTCGTGGTTGTTATAATCATAGTCGTGGTTGTTATAATCATAGTCGTGGTTTATTTATAATCATAGTCGTGGTTGTTATAATCATGGTCGTGGTTGTTATAATCATAGTCGTGGTTGTTATAATCATAGTCGTGGTTGTTATAATCATAGTCGTGGTTGTTATAATCATAGTCGTGGTTGTTATAATCATAGTCGTTGGTTGTTTATAATCATAGTCGTGGTTGTTATAATCATAGTCGTGGTTGTTATAATCATAGTCGTGGTTGTTATAATCATAGTCGTGGATGTTATAATCATAGTCGTGGTTTGTTATAATCATAGTCGTGGTTGTTATAATCATAGTCGTGGTTGTTATAATCATAGTCGTGGTTGTTATAATCATGGTCGTGGATGTTATAATCATATTCGTGGTTGTTATATTTATGGTCGTGCTTGTTATAATCATGGTCGTGGTTGTTATAATCATGGTCGTGGTTGTTATAATCATAGTCGTGGTTGTTATAATCATAGTCGTGGTTGTTATAATCATGGTCGTGGTTGTTATAATCATGGTCGTGGTTATTATAATCATGGTCGTGGTTGTTATAATCATGGACGAAAGCATAGTCGTGGTTATGATCATAGTCGTGGTTGTTATACTCATGGTCGTGAGAGTTATAATCTATGGTCGTGGTTGTTATAATCATATTCGTGGTTGTTATACTCATGGTCGTGAGAGATATAATCATGGTCGTGGTTGCTATAATCATATTCGTGGTAGTTATAATCAGGTTGTGGTTGTTATAATTATATTCGTGGTTGTTATAATCATGGTTGTGGTTGTTATTAATCATGTTCGTGGTTATTAAAATCATAGTCGTGGTTGTTATAATCATGGTTGTGCTCGTTATAATCATGGTCGGTGGTTTGTTATAGGCATTGTCGAGGTTGTTATAATCATGGTGGTTTGTTATAATCTGGTCGTGGTTTATTATATCATGGTTGTGCTCGTCATAATCATGGTCGTGGTTGTTATAATCATGGTCGTGGTTGTTTATAAGCATGGGCGTGGTTGCTATACTCATGGTCGTGAGGTTAATCATGGTCGTGGTTGTTTAATAATCATATTCGTGGTTGTTATAATCTGGTTGTGGTTGTTATAATCATGGTCGTGGTTTGTTATAATATGGTTGTGCTCGTTATAATCATGGTCGTGGTTGTTATAATCATGGTCGTGGTTGTTATAATCATGGTTTGTGCTCGTTATAATCATGGTCGTGATTGTTTATAATCATGTTCGTGGCTGTTATAATCATAGTCGTGGTTGTTATAATCTTGGTTGTGCTCGTTATAATCATGGTCGTGGTTGTTATAATCATTGTCGTGAGAGTTATAATCATGGTCGTCGTTGTTATAATCATGGTCGTGGTTGTTTATAATCATGGTCGTGGGGAGTTATAATCATGGTCGTCGTTGTTATAATCATGGTTGTGCTCGTTATAATCATGGTCGTGGTTGTTATAGGCATGGTGTGGTTTTATAAGCATGGTCGTGGTTGTTATAATCATTGTCGTGGTTGTTATAATCATGGTCGTGGTTGTTATAATCATGGTCGTGGTTGTTATAATCATGGTCGTGCTTGTTATAATCATAGTCGTGGTTGTTATAATCATAGTCGTGGTTGTTATAATCACAGTCGTGGTTGTTATAATCATAGTTGTGGTTGTTATAATCATATTCGTGGTTGTTATATTTATGGTCGTGCTTGTTATAATCATGGTCGTGGTTGTTATAATCGTCAGTCGTGGTTGTTATAATCATAGTCGTGGTTGTTTATAATCATAGTCGTGGTTGTTAGAATCATGGTCGTGGTTGTTATAATCATGGTCGTGGTTGTTATAATCATAGTCGTGGTTGTTATAATCATAGTCGTGGTTGTTATAATCATGGTCGTGGTTGTTATAATCATAGTCGTGGTTGTTATAATCATAGTCGTGGTTGTTATAATCATGGTCGTGGTTGTTATAATCATGGTCGTGGTTGTTATAATCATAGTCGTGGTTATATAATCATAGTCGTGGTTGTTATAATCATGGTCGTGGTTGTTATAATCATAGTCGTGGTTGTTATAATCATAGTCGTGGTTGTTATAATCATGGTTAGGTAGTTGTTATATTCATATTCGTGGTTGGTATAATCATGGTCGTGGTTGTTATAATCATGGTCGTGGTTGTTTATAATCATGGTCGTGGTTGTTATAATCATATTCGTGGTTGGTATAATCATGGTCGTGGTTTATTTATAATCATGGTCGTGGTTGTTATAATCATGGTTGTGTTCGTTATAATTATAATGAGACAAATCTCACAAGAAGAAGATTACATATAGGTAGAATATTTAGTAAGAGAGTAAAAGAAAGAAAGACTTTGGTAGCGTGGCCGATGTTATTTATTTGAACTAGACTTATCTTATCGTATCTTATATGTACATACAATCTATTACGTCTTAAGGGCGACTCACCGCTTCGTTACAACTCTTTATTAATTACGGGCATGACATGGACACATTAATAACACCTTCTATTGAAGTTACTAGGACATTATATTTACGTTACTAGGACATCATATTACGTTACTAGACACTGATTCTCGGACACGAACATGAAATGAATACACTTCCCACGTAAGTAACTCATCCCATGGAAAGCTCTGACAAACACTCAGGTGACCTAGGGGAGGCTGCAGGTGGTCCTGGGTTGTCTCTATGGGATTAGCCCACCCGGGCACAGGTCACTGACCCACATCGGGGACCGAGGGCGAAAAATGCAACAACGACGACGACGACGACGACGACGACGACGACGACGACGACAACGACAACGACAACGACAACGACAACGACAACGACAACGACAACGACAACGACAGCGACAACAACAACAACAACAACAACAACAACAACAACAACAACAACAACAACAACAACAACAACAACAACAACAACAACAACAACAACAACAACAACAACAACAACAACAACAACAACAACAACAACAACAACAACAACAACAACAACAATAATAATAATATAATAATAATAATAATAATAATAAGAATCATAAGGAAATACAAAAATTAAAAACAAAATATCAAAGTGAGAAACAATATACTGTTTGTATGTTGTGTTGTCAATAGTAAGAGAAACTATTGAGACCCTGCAACTGTGTGTAGATGAGGCAGAAAGACAGATTAGCAACCTTGGAATTAGTCACAATTTTCGTGATGCCATATGGCAGCAGGGTCTACCATTAGACAACACATTATGCTTCCAATATCTTCCCAGGCGGTAGTACCTCCCTGTTTGGTAGCTGCCTACTACCTACTACCTACTACTTGTACTGTACTGTAAAAGGACATAATTTGAAATGGGGGTTAATGTATATTAAACATTTTTCATGGTTTCTCAAACTTATTTAATTGTTATATACAGTATTGGTGTTTCATAAATTTATGACATGATTTAAACACTTTTTTCTAACACCAGAACACAAGTATTTGTTAGGTTAAGTCTGGTTAGGTTCAAACATTTCCACCAAGAAATATTTAATGTAACCTGTCCTAACACACACACTGGTAGTTCCTAAACTCCAGTGAAACAACAACCCAAACAATAAATTGTAATTATCAGTGTGGGTGAGAGGAGACACGGAACGGCGACACTCGTGTAAACTATTACCCCCGAGTAAATAGTAACAAGCACATTGCCTCTTCTTGGATCTTTCCTGTTTAGTGTATTGGCGAATAGGAAATGGCATTATATGACAAGCAATATTGCATTATTTACTTTACTTGAGGCTACACGAGGATGATTGCAGAAATACTTGATATGTTCTGACAAGTGCAATTGCAACACGAAATATCTTCGGAGTTGTAGGTAAGCATCTCGGGGGGTACACGAGGGTCTCTTAAAAAGATGTACATTTCCTTCTGAAATATTAATTAGGACTTTTTAATGTTGTTTTCTTTATCATCTTAAGTTACACTTGAATTTCTGTAAATTTTTCTATTGATATATAACTTATGTGCACCTCCGGGAGTGGTCTTGGGGTGCCTATCCTCAGCAAGGAGCAGGGAGACTCAGCAGGGGGCAGGGAGACTCAGCAAAGAGCAGCGATCCTCTGCGAAAGAGGGAGCCTCAGCAGGGGCGGATACTCAGCAAGGACAGGGAACCAGCAAGGAACAGAGAGACTCAGCAAGGAGCTGGAAGACTCAGCAAGGAGCAGGGACATTCAGCAAGGAGCAAAGAGACTCAGAAAGGGCAGGAAGCCTCAGCAGGGCAGGAGACTCGGAAAGGAGCAGGGAGACTCAGCAAGGAACAGAGAGACTCAGCAAGGAGCTGGAAGACTCAGCAAGGAGCTGAAAGACTCAAGCTAGGAACAGGGAGACTCAGAAAGGAGCAGATGAACATGAAGCCTCCAGCAGAGGAGCAGGGAGCCTCAGAAAGGGGGAGACTCAGAAAGAACAGGAAGACCTCAGCAAGGAGCAGGAGACTCCAGAGAAAGGAGCAGGAGATTCAGCAAGGAGCAGGAAGATACAACAAGGAGCAGGAAGTCTCCGGAAGAAGCAGGAAGCCTCAGAATGGAGCAGGGAGACTCAGCAAGGAGCTGGAAGACTCAGCAAGGAGCAGGGAGACTCAGCAAGGAGAAGTAAACCTCAGAAAGGAGCAGGGAGCCTCAGAAAGGAGCAAGGAGCCTCAGAAAGGAGCAGGGAGACTCAGCAAGGAGCAGGAAACCTCGGAAAAGACCAGGAAGACTCAGCAAGGAGCAGGGAGACCCAGAAAGGAACAGGGAGCCTCAGAAAGGAGCAATATGGTGGAAGAATGAGTCAGTAATAATGATAAAGTTTTGAATGCTGAAATAAAATAAATAATTTACAAATGCACAAAAAGTAATACAAAGTGAAACATCCAATAACGTCCCCTTGTGATGGCGTGAGGAAGAATGTTGGAGGGAGGTGCATGTGAGGGAGAATGTTGGGGATGGAGGGAGGTGCATGTGAGGGAGAATGTTGGAGGGAGGTGCATGTGAGGGGAATGTTGGGGATGGAGGGAGGTGCATGTGAGGAGAATGTTGGGGATGGAGGGAAGTGCATGTGAGGGGAATGTTGGGGTGATGTGAGGGAGAATGTTGGGGATGGAGGGAGGTGCATGTGAGGGAGAATGTTGGGGATGGAGGGAGGTGCATGTGAGGGAGAATGTTGGGGATGGAGGGAGGTGCACGTGAGGGAGAATGTTGGAGGGAGGTGCATGTGGAGGGAGAATGTTGGGGATGGAGGGAGGTGCATGTGAGGAGAATGTTGGGGATGGAGGGAGGTGCATGTGAGGGAGAATGTTGGGGATGGAGGGAGGTGCATGTGAGGGGAGAATGTTGGGGATGGAGGAGGTGCATGTGAGGGAGAATGTTGGGGGATGGAGGTGCACGTAGGGAGAATGTTGGAGGGAGGTGCATGTGAGGAGAATGTTGGGGATGGAGGGAGGTGCATGTGAGGGAGAATGTTGGGGATGGAGGGAAGTGCATGTGAGGGAGAATGTTGGAGGGAGGTGCATGTGAGGGAGAATGTTGGGGATGGAGGGAGGTGCATGTGAGGGAGAATGTTGGGGATGGAGGGAGGTGCATGTGAGGGAGAATGTTGGGGATGGAGGGAGGTGCACGTAAGGGAGAATGTTGGAGGGAGGTGCATGTGAGGGAGAATGTTGGGGATGGAGGGACGTGCATGTGAGGGAGAATGTTGGGGATGGAGGAGGTGCACGTAGGGGGAGAATGTTGGAGGAGGTGCATGTGAGGGAGATGTTGGGGATGGAGGGAGGTGATGTGAGGGAGAATGTTGGGGATGGAGGGAGTGCATGTGAGGGAGAATGTTGGGGATGGAGGGAGGTGCACGTGAGGGAGAATGTTGGAGGGAGGTGCATGTGAGGGAGAATGCTGGAGGGAGGTGCATGTGAGGGAGAATGCTGGAGGGAGGTGCATGTGAGGGAGAATGTTGGAGGGAGGTGCATGTGAGGGAGAGTGTTGGGGATGGAGGGAGGTGCAGGTGATGGAGAATGTTGGGGTGGAGATAAGGTACAGTACACGTGAGGGTAAGCGGTGGAGGAGGAGGTGAGGGGTGAATATGGCCTTGGGTCGGGTGAGGAACGCAAGAAGGACAGGAATAAGCGTCGAGAAGTGAGGAAGGGTGTCTCTGATGGGCTGACTGATGGGGGTGTACGAGAAGGAGGAGCCAAGGCTGTAACACACATTAGTCTCACACATTACGACACCAGGCAAAAAATTTAAGTCAAGACGTTTCAAAATAAATTAAGGTGTTTAATTCAAATAGAGTCAAATAACATCGGTTCTTATAGACTCAGTTTCTCGTTCATTATGAGTTGGGAGTGAAGAAGAGAGCCAACATCACAATGGTCTACATCTTATTACTTAAAAAAAGGATACAACTTCAGACCCTAAAACAGATCAATAACAAGTCACCAGATTACTTCTGCGACAGAGTAGCAGCCTATGATGTAGCTGGGTCTCTGCTCCAGTGTCCTGATGCCCTGTAAAGTCCCTGGATCTGTGTTAAATCCGAAATTATTTGTATAATCTTTTTTCCTCCCAGTAGATAGCCTTTTAAGGGGAGCCTAGTCTAAGCCCCTCCTACACTGTCCAGCAACGCCCTGCACTGCTATAAGAATCTCAGCCAATGACCTAACCTAGCTGCCTGACATGATTATAGTTTGTCCTATCCCGTGATAAGACGTCAGGGTATCCAAGAGATAGGGGTTGATATTTTCACACTCGAAAGTTCCCACGGAAATCAATATGTCTGGTTTTTACTTGGATCAAGTAAGTGTGTACTGTTCAGTATATCTGACTCGGTAGGTAAAGTTCGTCATGTGACCGGCCGACAACGTCCTGTGTGTGTTTGACAGGTTTAGGGGTTATCTGGGAGGAAGACAACATAATATTTCCTTACCAAAATAAATCTTATGCCTAAACTGGGCCTATACACTACAAGTCTGTGGTGAGTCAGCTAGGGGCTATGTCCTGTTTAGTTAAGGACAACTGTCAAGTGGCTGTGTATATTTGTTTTCCCGACCCACCCTGTACTTTGCAATCAAACAAAAATCTCTCTCTCTCTCTCTCTCTCTCTCTCTCTCTCTCTCTCTCTCTTCTCTCTCTCTCTCTCTCTCTCTCTCTCTCGTTCCCCGGCCCAACACGGGCACAGGTCAGCGAGAGTGACGTGGCTATAAATCTTGTTACAACTTATGAAAAACACAAGAATATATTAGTGGACGCTGTGCACCGACATCCCATTTTTTGCGTTAAGTTATATAATACTTCACCAGAGAGTTACTAAGACTCCTTATCAGGGAGAGAGAGAGAGAGAGAGAGAGAGAGAGAGAGAGAGAGAGAGAGAGAGAGAGAGAGAGATTATACTTCATGAATGTAGGCAGAAGAAGAAGTGATCTGAAATAACACACTAATCCTCCCAGCACCAACATAATGTGGAAGGCTGGGAGACACATACACTATTCTCCCAGCACCAACACTTAATGTGGAAGGCTGGGAGAGACACATAACACTATTCTCCTGCACCAACATAATGTGGAAGGCTGGGAGAGACACATAACACACTATTCTCCCAGCACCAGCATAATGTGGAAGGCTGGGAGAGACACATAACACACTATTCTCCCAGCACCAACATAATGTGGAAGGCTGGGAGGAGCACCACCTATTCTCCCAGCACCAACACTTAATGTGGAAGGCTGGGAGAGACACCTCAACACTAGTATTCTCCCAGCACCAACATAATGGCAGGCTGGGAGAGACACCTCAACACACTATTCTCCCAGCACCAACATAATGTGGAAGGCTGGAAGAGACACCTGTACACTATTCTCCAGCACCAACATAATGTAGGCTGGGAGAGAGACACCTCAACACACTATTTCTCCCAGCACCAACATAATGTGGAAGGCTGGGAGAGAGACACACTGTACACTGTCTCCCAGCACCAACATAATGTAGGAGGCTGGGAGAACACACACTATTCTCCCTGCACCAGCATAATGTGGAAGGCTGGGAGACACATAACTACACCTATTCTCCCAGCACCAACATAATGTGGAAGGCTGGGAGAACCCACCTCTACACTATTCTCCAGCACCAACATAATGTGGAAGGCTGGGAGAGACACCTCTTTACTTTTCTCAGCACCAACATAATGTGGAAGGCTGGGAGAGACACATAACACACTTTTCTCCCCTGCACCAACATAATGTGGAAGGCTGGGAGAGACACATAACACACTATTCTCCCAGCACCAGCGCATAATGTGGAAGGCTGGGAGACACACCTCAACACACTATTCTCCCAGCACCAACATAATGTGGAAGGCTGGGAGACACACTCTTTACACTATTCTCCCAGCACCAACACTTAATGTGGAAGGCTGGGAGGGCACCTGGCACACTATTCTCCCAGCACCAACATGTGGGAGGCTGGGAGAACCTCTTTCACACTATTCTCCCTGCACCAACATAATGTGGAAGGCTGGGAGAGACACATAACACACTGTCCCAGCACCAGCATAATGTGGAAGGCTGGGAGAGACACATAACACACTTTTCTCCTGCACCAACATATGTGGAAGGCTGGGAGAGACACATAACACACTATTCTCCCAGCACCAGCACCCAATGTGGAAGGCTGGGAGAGACACCTCTTACACTATTCTCCAGCACCAACATAATGTGGAAGGCTGGGAGAGACACATAACACACTATTCTCCCAGCACCAGCATAATGTAGGCTGGGAGACACATAACACACTATTCCTCAGCACCAACATAATGTGGAAGGCTGGGAGAGACACCTCAACACACTATTCTCCCAGCACCAACATAATGTGGGAGGCTGGGAGAGACACCTCAACACACTATTCTCCCTGCACCAACATAATGTGGAAGGCTGGGAGACACATAGCTACACTATTCTCCCAGCACCAACATAATGTGGAAGGCTGGGAGACACATCTTCACACTATTCTCCAGGCACCAACATAATGTGGAAGGCTGGGAGAGACACATAACACTATTGCCACAGCACCAACATAATGTTGGAAGGCTGGGAGGGCCAACACCTACACTATTCTCCTGCACCAACATAATGTGGAAGGCTGGGAGAGACACATAACACTATTCTCCCTGCACCAACATAATGTGGAAGGCTGGGAGACACATAACACACTATTCTCCTGCACAACATAATGTGGGGCTGGGGAGACATAACTTCAACATAATGTGGAAGGCTGGAGACACATCACTATTCTCCTGACCAACAATGTGGAAGGCTGGGAGGACACATAACACTATTCTCCCAGCACCAACATAATGTGGAAGGCTGGGAGAGACACATAACACACTATTCTCCCAGCACCAACATAATGTGGAGGCTGGGAGAGACACCTCAACACACTATTCTCCCTGCACCAACATAATGTGGAAGGCTGGGAGAGACACATAACACACTATTCTCCCTGCACCAACATAATGTGGAAGGCTGGGAGAGACACATAACACACTATTCTCCCTGCACCAACATAATGTGGAAGGCTGGGAGAGACACATAACACACTATTCTCCCAACAAACATAATGTGGAAGGCTGGGAGAGACACACTCTTACACTATTCTCCCAGCACCAACATAATGTGGAAGGCTGGGAGAGACACCTCTACACTATTCTCCCAGCACCAACATAATGTGGAAGGCTGGGAGAGACACCTCTTTACACTATTCTCCCAGCACCAACATAATGTGGAAGGCTGGGAGAGACACATCTTACACTATTCTCCCAGCACCAACATAATGTGGAAGGCTGGGAGAGACATTCATATTCTCCCAGCACCAACATAATGTGGAAGGCTGGGAGAGACACATAACACACTATTCTCCCAGCACCAACATATGTGGAGGCTGGGAGAGACACATAACACACTATTCTCCCAGCACCAACATAATGTGGAAGGCTGGGAGAGACACATCAACACTATTCTCCCAGCACCAACATAATGTGGAAGGCTGGGAGAGCACTTAATTTCCCTGCACCAACATCTGGAAGGCTGGGAGAGACACATACTATTCTCCGCAAACATAATGTAGGCTGGGAGAGACACCTAAACACTTTTCTCCTGCACCAACATATTGGAAGGCTGGGAGACACATAACACACTATTCTCCCAGCACCAACATAATGTGGAGGCTGGGAGAGACACCTCCTTTTCTCCAGCAATGTGGAAGGCTGGAGCACTCACTTTTTCCTGCCAACATAATGTGGAAGGCTGGGAGAGACACATAACACTATTCTCCCAGCACCAACATAATGTGGAGGCTGGGAGAGACACTACACTATTCTCCCTGCACCAACATAATGTGGAAGGCTGGGAGAGACATAACACACTTTTCTCCTGCACCAACATAATGGGAAGGCTGGGAGAGACACATACACACTATTCTCCTGCCAACATAATGTGGAAGGCTGGGAGACACATGTTTCTTCTTCCTGCACCAACATAATGTGAGAGGCTGGGAGAGACACCTCTTACACTATTCTCCCTGCACCAACATACTGTGGGAAGGCTGGGGAGACACACTGTACCCCTATTCTCCCCAGCACCAACATAATGTGGGAGAGCTGGGAGAGACTGCTGCCTATTCTCCCAGCACCAACATAATGTGGAAGGCTGGAGACACCTCAACACACTATTCTCCTGCACCAACATAATGTGAAGGCTGGGAGACACCTCTTCTACTATTCTCCCAGCACCAACATAATGTGGGAAGGCTAGGAGAACCCTCTTCCCCACTATTCTCCTGCACCAACATAATGTGAGCTGGGAGAGACACATCTTTACACTATTCTTTCCCTGCTGTATAAATGTGGAAGGCTGGGAGAGACACATAACACTATTCTCCCAGCACCAACATAATGTGACTGGGAGAGACACCTCTTTGCTATTCTCCAGGCACCAACATAATGTGGAAGGCTGGGAGGGGCTTCTCAACACACTATTCTCCCAGCACCAACATAATGTGGAAGGCGGGAGAGACACCTCTTTACACTATTCTCCCTGCGCAACATAATGTGGAAGGCTGGGAGAGACACCTCTTTACACTATTCTCCCTGCACCAACATAATGTGGAAGGCTTGGGAGAGACACCTCAACACACTTATTCCCTGCAACATAATGTGGAAGGCTGGGAGAGACACATAACACACTATTCTCCCAGCACCAACATAATGTAGGCTGGGAGAGACACCTCTTTGCCTTCTCCTGCACCCAACATAATGTGGAGAAGCTGGGAGACCCTCACCACTGTTCTCCCAGCTTCCAAGCATAATGTGGAAGGCCAGGAAGACACCTGTTTTACATATTCTCTAGCACCAACATAATGGCAGAAGGCTGGGAGGAACCTCTTTGCACCTTCTCCCTGCACCAGCTTGTAATGTGGGAAGAGGCTGGGAGACACATAACCCCACTATTCTCCCTGCACCAACATAATGTGGAAGGCTTTGGGAGAGACACATAACACACTATTCTCCCAGCACCAACAGCATAATGTGGAAGGCTGGGAGAACACCTCTTTACACTATTCTCCCAGCACCAGCTTGCCCATAATGTGGAAGGCTGGGAGAGACACCTCTTTACACTATTCTCCCAGCACCAACATAATGTGGAAGGCTGGGAGAGACACCTCTTTACTACTATTCTCCCACTTCCAACATAATGTACAGAGGGCTGGGGAGAAGCACCCTCTTCTACTATTCTCTAACACCAACATAATGCGGGAAAGGCTCAGGAGAGACACCTCAACACCTATTCTCCCAGCACCAACACATAATGTGGAAGGCTGGGAGAGACCCCCTCTTTCTACCCTATTCTCCCAGCACCAACATAATGTGGAAGGCTGGGGAGACACCTGTTACACTATTCTCCTGAACCAACGCCAATGTGGAGGCTGGGAGAGACACATAACACACCTTTCTCCCAGCACCAACATAATGTGGAAGGCTGGGAGACCTCTTACACTATTCTCCCAGCACCAACATAATAATGTGGAAGGCTGGGAGAGACACCTCAACACACTATTCTCCTGCACCAACATAATGTGGAAGGCTGGGAGGAGACCTATAACTACACTATTCTTAGCACCAACATAATGTGGGCTGGGAGACTTCTCAACTGCTATTCTCCCAGCACCAACACATAATGTGGAAGGCTGGGAGACTCTTTACTATTGCTCCAGCACCAACATAATGTGGAGGCTGGGAGAGACCACCTCTTTACACTATTCTCCCTGCACCAACATTAATGTAGGCTGGGAGAGACACCTCTTTGCTTATTCTCCCAGCACCAACACTGTGTGCAGAGGCTGGAGGGCCTCTTTCTTCTCCCCAGCACCAACATAATGTGGAAGGCTGGGAGAGACACATAACACACTATTCTCCCAGCACCAACATAATGTGGAAGGCTGGGAGAGACACATAACACACTATTCTCCCAGCACCAACATAATGTGGAAGGCTGGGAGACACATAACACACTATTCTCCCAGCACCAACATAATGTGGAAGGCTGGGAGAGACACATAACACACTATTCTCCCAGCACCAACATAATGTGGAAGGCTGGGAGAGACACATAACCCACTATTCTCCCAGCACCAACATAATGGATGATAATAATAATTTGTTGTGTAATAATGTAAACAGACTCACATCACTCACAATCATCTGTTACACTAGAAAGATAATGTCCCCCCGATTATGTCACATATAGGGCACCCTCCCCATGCCAGAAATACATGTCCATAAATACGTGTGGTGTGTGTATATCGTTGTGAATATTCTTCAGTAATATGATATATGCCATCTGGACTTGATGATTTGTCAACTTCTATAACCATAAGGCTGTCTCCGACTTGCTGTGTGTTTTCGTAAATTCGTGTGTGTGTGTAGGTGGTGGCAGTTCTACTTCTTGCTCCGCCCTCAATTCACTTGACAGGAACGTTGACATTCCTCCTTTATTTGATTCCTTCATGCTTGAGTCAACAAACCTGGTATGTCAGTGTTGGTATTCAACTTATTCTTTACAAACTTCCACAATGTTTTTTAATTGGTCTTTGTGTTTTTAGGTACGACTTTTTCCACATCTCTCTTCAATTTTCCTTGTCATCCTCAAAGCTTTGTTCCCGAGTCTTGTGCATTATTTATACTCCTGTTTGTTCTTATGTACCTTTGTATACATTTATCTTTACCTATCCACACACACACATACTATATATATATATATATATAAACAGTGAAAACATAAGGAATAAGAAGAAATGTGATGACGAAGACCTTTTGAATCTTCACCAAGAAAAATGACAAAACGCCACGAGAAAATAGATATCACAGTTAAAAAAACACCAATTATGATAACACTAGATTTTATATGTTCTTTAGGTTGTGATCAGATGGGTGTTGCCAGTGGTAGTGTATTTACCACATCCAGAAGACCGTCTCGTTAAACTTAGCATGTAACGGAGACGGGAATACGGCGCCAAGCTCATCCTTATATGCAAGAAGTTGGACAAAGATGTAGTGGAAAATAATGCAAAAGAAATCAGAGATGAAATACAAAAGCAAAACAATGTCAAGGTTGTGGAGGTGTATCCTATGTATGCCCATAATATAATCAAGGTTCGCTTTGCAGACACAACGGATGCAAAAAGAATGAAGGAGAAGCGGCTCTATGCATATGGCACTTCCATCTCATCACACCAAATAGAATATGAAAAGTATACGCCCATCCAACAATGTATGAAGTACTATAAATACAATGACCACATGACCAAGAACTGCCCCATGCAAGGGGTCATATGCTCTGAGTGTTCATCTGATCAACACTTCTACAAAGACTGCCGTAGCACCATCAAAAAGTGTGTCGTCAGCGAGGGTGGCCACAGGACCTTCTCTGCCACCTGCCTGGTCAGGAAACAGGTACTTCAAGAAACAGAGAAAAAACTGACCGACATAACCAAGCAAAAAAAACCAGGGAAATTTATTACATCATGAAAAAGACCACTCAGTCGACGATCATGGCTTACAGCCAGACTCTAAAAGACGCTCTGAAAAAACTCAAACAGACTCACAAAATCTCAACAATGTCAGCGAGACCATGGAAGTCCTGCAATCAGAGGTAAGAACCATCAAGGACTCAATAAAGCAGGCAGTTACTGAGTCACTGGGCGCCATGAGGGACGCAGTGACCGAGAGCATCAGGAGCGTCTCCTCTCCACAGCTGGACGAGTCCAAAGCCACCACTATATACTTGTCTTATCTGCATGCCCATCACATGAACATGGTTCATCCAGGTTCATTCTCGAAACACCTCAACGAGACACTAACCAGGAACAACATTGTACCTGTTGAAATAAGCGACAAAGTCCCTTCAAAAGAAATCCTGAAGGCAGTAACCCACTCAACGACTTATCGACGACCTCAACCCAAGCCAGAAATGGACCATGACCTCCCTAACCTAGGCCAAAGTCAGTATAACCATAGCCCCGACGTGGCCAGTCAGTCCCTTTGGGATCACAGCTCCAGCGACACCGTAAATATCAGTGACCCCAAGACATGTACTCACAGCGACGACAGTGACCATCGGACTGCAACCACAGTCAATAGTTGCGACCAAGCGATGGCGACTCACTCCACAGAGGAACAAGACCCTCGAACTGCAGCGTCAGTAGATTACTTCGACATGCAGGCCGAGGACCTGAACACCTTCCTGTGCACGGGTGACAAGAAGTTCGAGGGCCCTTCATTAACTGACAAGCAGATGTTCGAAGGTTCTGCTGAGAAGTTCCGGCCCCCTAAAAATGGCAGAAGCCGAGCAAACACTTCAAGCGACGCCCCAAGCAACAGTCTCCGAAATGGCAGTTGTTAGCAGGATGAAAATTGTCCAACATAATGTCCTACACTCGTCCATTAATAGAAGTAACGAACTTTCTTACTTATACTATTAATTAGACCCAGACATCATTCTGTTAAACAGTACGGGCATAAAGGACGAAAGTAAGCTGAAAGGTTTTGGCTACACGGTATACCAGAGGAACATGACGGGTGAGCTGAACGATGGTGTCGCTGTGGCCATCAGGTCACGGCTGAGTCACAGAGTCTTGCTTGTCTTCGAGGATTCAGTTCTAGGAGTGCAGGTGGAGACCACCAGGGGACTTGTTATCATATGCACAATGTACCTACCTCCCAAACGTCCTTATTTACCCAAACAAGACCTCAACCAGTTGCTACGCCACAGAAAACCAACAAACATCATAGGGGGCTTAAATGCGCGCCACACCATACTCGGACACGGTAATGAGAACAACGTCGGTGTGGCGCTGTATGACAATATCAGAAGGGGAAAACTGCAACACCTCGGCTCAGATTTCCCGACATTGATCAGACGTGCCAGTGCCACAACACCCGACATAATCCTCTCTAACAACGAGCCGTTCTGAAAAGGCACGTTACCGCCGGACCCATCAGTACCAGCGACCACCTGCCAGTCATCGTGACGCTCTCATCCAATCCCATTATGATTCTCGCTAACATCAGGTCAAACCTCAAACTGGCAGACTGGGACTCCTTCAAGGAGTCCCTCAGTCTCAAGCAGGGGAGTAACCTGGAAGAGGCCAACCCTAATGACATCTACGATGCGGTCAAACAATGGTACACCGATGTGAAGACGGAGATGAACAGCAACATCCCGACCTCCACCCACACGACCCTTCCCCATCCTCACACTAGTTTCCAGCTGAGGCAGCTCAGTGTCCAGTACGATCACGTGAGACAGCTAGCCAGTATCAGCGGTTGGACGCAAGAGCTGAGAGACCGGTACCGAGAGCTACAGACGGACATCCAGCACGAGAGCAAACGTCTACAGGAACAAAAGTGGGTCGCCTTGGTGTGGGAGGCAGCCAACTACTACCGCGACTCTGCTGCCTTCTGGAGGGGGATCAAGTGACTGATGGGTTCCACCTCCAGCACGGTCCCTTACCTGCTCGACCAAAACAACGTGAAAATATTCGAGGAGAAAACCAAGAACAACTACATCGGCTATATTTACGGAAGATCTTTACCATTAGTGAACAGGGGAACGAGAGCTTCGACAGGGAGTTTGAAGAGTACATTTTAGGTCAGTTGCAGGACCATCAGCACCTGCTCCAGCCGCGCCTACGGACTGACTTCACTAGACTGGTTGACGGAAGCTACCTGACGGAGGGCATAGTTCCTGCAGATGTGTCAGCCGTCATAAAGGGTTTAAAAAAAAAGTCATCTAAGAAAAGCCATATTAAGAAGATCCTGGCCCAACTCCTCGACACCATGATAGAGAGTCGTGCTCAAATATGTGTAATGGCCCCTGTCTCATCAACAGAAGTATTATATAAATGGGTTCTTTACATTTGATTTATATTCAAATTCATCCCCTGTAAGTTTCCACTAACTTTGAAGAGGTCATAATCAAAACACGTGAGTGAAAGATTCCTTGGCTCATTTGACTGTAGGTCAGCAATTGTGTGGGCGCTGTTAAGCCGGCGCCCATTGTCAGTCCCGCTCACAACCTAAATATCGAACAGACGTTGATTCACGTCTATTTACATAGACGCCGTCCCTTCCTCACCACACTCATAAATAGTGGAACTTATGGTTGATCTACACTCAGGAATTATATACATAATACTTTTTTAATAAAACAAGAAACTTCAATTGGGTTTCGTTACAAAAGCCCAATATAATATATGTGAACCAACCTGGTTAACTTGGAATTAACCAACCGGATCATATTTAATGCCTGCCTCACCTCTGGATACTTCCCTAAGATGTTCAAAATCGCCGTTATCCGCCTCATACCAAAAGCAGGGAAGCCTCCAAACAAAGTCGAAAACTTTCGACCAATATCGCTCCTAGAGGTACCTGCCAAAATCCTCGAAAAAATAGTAAACAAGCAGTTGCAGATGTATCTAGAGGACGAAGACGTGCATAATCCCCGCCAGTTCGGCTTCCGCCAGTACCGAGGCACATCCACCGCCATAGCCCAGGCCTACGAGCAAATCGCCAACGCCATGACTGGCCGCCTGCAGTGCAACGTAGTGCTGAGGGACGTCAGCAAGGCATTTGACAAAGTTTGGCACCCGGGGCTGCAGTATAAGATCATACAACTGGGTCGACCCAAAAACCTGACGCGTCTGCTGTGCAACTTCATTACGGACCGCAGAGCCAAAATCACGATGCAAGAACATTGTGGAGAAGAATTCTCACTTATGAGCGGCGTGCCCCAGGGCTCTTGCTTCTCACCAACCCTTAACACTCATAACACGGCAGACCTGCCACCCCCAATCATCGGCAGCGAGTAGATCATGTATGCCGACGATGTAACACAGATTGTCACCTGCCCAGGAAGGTCCACGGCAAGGATGGCGCGACTCACTACTCGGGCAATAGAGGAGATCTCGGAGTTTGAAAATAAATGGAAAATAAAAACAAACAAAACGAAATTCGAGGTCATACCCACAGCCAAATTCAAGCCGGCTCCATTGATGATCGACGGCGAAGAGATTGAGTACTCTAAACAAGGCAGGTTGCTCGGCCTCATCATCTCTCGGACGGGCATCATTTCCCAAGTGAAGGACAGACTAAAGAAAGCCAAAGTCGCCGCAGCCAAATTAAAACGTTTTAAACTGATGCCTGAGAAGATACAAGTCCACCTGTACAAGCCGCTGGTGAGGCCTGTGTTGGAGTACCCACACGTACCACTCGTCACGCTCGGGAAGACCAGACTACAACAACTACAGAGCTTCCAGAACACGTGTTTGAGGTCAGCCAGTGGCCAAGCGCCACCCTACCAGGAGACAGTTGAAACCATCCACCTGAAAAATAAAACAGAGGCCCTCAACGTCAGGTTCCAACGCTTAAGGAAGAAGGTTTGGGTCAAACTTCTAGACGACCCTCACAGCCCAGAACATCTACGCGGGGAAGACATCAACGGAGGGCGACCCCACGCCTGGTGGCCCCGGAGTCTGCCCCGAACTACAACAACCCAACCCGCGACCCATGTATGTCCGCCCCAACGATCCACCTTAGATTAAAACTTAGATTATATTAGATCGCATTTAACAAGTCACAATCTAGTGAGTCCATAACGTAATACAGTATAAGATTTCAATGAACATTTATTTGTAAAATCAAACTAGTCATTGTGTACCAAAGTAACCATTGTGCAACCTCATCCTAAATCCTCGGTCAGCTCAGATAGCCAACAAACTCTGTAATGTGTAAACCTTTCCCCGCATCTGTCGTGACTTCTCTATCCCTCATGTCTGGCTGTGCCTTGATCCTCATCATGTCTTTTATCCCTTCCCACCTTAACCTAAAAAATATATAAAAAAATAAATCAGTAAAAATAAAAAAATAAAAATGAAATAAAATAATAATGTGACCCAGACTCTCACTGAAAGGCGCAACCTTTACTCCTTGATTAAAGTCCTTTCACATTCATGTACCACCAGATGAGTGTGTGAGTTTTCCCTCACTGCTTCTCTGCCACAAACCGGAGATGCGTAGGTGGACCCTCACTGGCTTCTCAGCCCATAGAGCTGATTGAATCATGTCGACAAGTAATATTCTGGAATCATAACAAAATTATTTCACTTTATGATTCATTAACAACATTATTTTGTAAAGATCTTCACGATTTTGTCGAAGTATTTTCATATAACGTTGTTCATGCAGACGAAGATTATGTACAGTACAGTTGGGGTGAAAAGTTTGCTCCCTCCCAAAATGAAGCAGCATCAACCCCAAGTGAGATAAAACAGCACACCCGCACCAGATAACAGTGAGGGTAAGTAAAGTTCAGTGATTCAGTTTCACCACGGAGAGCGAACTTTTTGTCCGCCACTGTACATTACTTCCTCCTTCGGAAGGAGTCAGCTTGATGTTTTAGGAATGGTGGAATTTGTTACGATAGATTTACTGTAGTAATATGATTCAAAGTTTGATACACTGGAAAACACAGATGAGTGGAGGTGTGAGTACTGGAGGAAGTGAGGAACTGAAGTACAAGGGTAACTAGATTTTGGCAGAGGCTTATGTTACGAAATAAAATCTATGGTTAACTAATTAAATACGTGAAAGGAAATACGAACTCTGAAATTAAGCAAGAAGGTTAACGATAATGAATTCTAGATAAAATTATAAAATATTGAATGTAATAAAATTACTAGGCTTAGAATAAATCACTTATGAGGGGTAGTTAAACATGGAGTAATTTTCTTATAATTATGCTTAATATTAATATTTACAAATAAAGAAACACAAACAAAAAGTTATATAAAAGGTTAAATAAATCACTGATACAAGAGAAAATGAATAAACTCACCGAATTCACTGATACCAGGGGAAAAGAATGTGATCACTGATAAAAGGGAGAAACGTATGAACACTGATATGGACTGAGGCGAAGAAACGCACGTCAATATTTTGTTAAGAATCACTGGTCAAGGAGAATAAGACAGTGTCATGTCTTTATAAAAACAATAATCACTGGGAAGATTCACAGGTAAGGCATACAATTGTTACACTAAGCTTGTATCTAAGACTGACACGTCCCTAGAACTAAGAGAATAAGTACACATAAAGGACTTAGCGTAAGTTAGCTGGCCGTGATAAGAAGAGATACACTGGAGAGGTTCACTACAGGTTGACATGAGTAAGGAGAGAAGAGTCAACTGAAAATCAGCAGAATTCTGAGCTCCTGAGCCATTCATCAGATTTTATAACATCGTATTGAGTGGAGCTTATGGAGGAAGGATTTGCGATACCAAAATGTGATTGGTTCCTGAGGTGGTTTCAGCTGGCATTCTGGAAATAAGTTGAAGCACGAGAGAGGCGTAGTGGGGCAGCTAAATGCAATTTTTCAAGAGGTTCATGCAAATGGTGATACAAACACCAAATTTGGCATGGTAATTCTCTAATGGTTGCTAGTCAAGTCTGCTTGATTGGCCATTTGAAAATCCAAGATGGCGGCCATTTTTCAAGATGGCCGCCATATTGACCTTCATAAAGTTGATTTTTTTATAGAAATTTTATAGACATTTTTTAGAAATTATAGAAATTTTATAGAAATTTTATAGAAATTTTGTTGCCACAAGGGCAACAAAAGCAACGCTTTTGTTGCCCTTGTGGCGTGGTGGTAGCGATCCTTGTTTATAGGCAGAGGTTCCTCCCTGACACGGGTAAGCACCTTTCACAATCGCCGTGGTAATATTTCACCCGGGGAAAATTTTTGGTTCTTGCCCGGACCACCCGGGGGTCCGTGGTCAATAGTAATACCATGGTGCACAACCTTGGGACCCATGTAATAAATGTGTAAGGTTTCAGGTCTCTAACTGCTTCCGTTTTGCAGCTATGGCTGGAACAGACATAATCACCGACAGACATTCAGACACGGCTTTTATTATTATAGATATATGTGTGTGTGTGTGTGTGTGTGTGTGCCCGTGTGACACATTGATAATGATTTATGTGTCCTACACTGTACATATGTAAGTCATAAGTACATTTAATAGTCACAATAACTTTGACCCTAGTGGTTTATTCGTGTCCTCAGGAAAACTAACACATAGAGAGTCACATAAATGTGAACCGCGGGCGCAAGACTTCAATACTGAAAGACTACTGTGAATAAAAGACTCTCCTTCCCTTACAAATAACTCCTAAAAAAAAATCTTCTCTCCAGATGAAAACGAGGAAGAAATATTGACATTTAAAGAGAGAGAGAGAGAGAGAGAGAGAGAGAGAGAGAGAGAGAGAGAGAGAGAGAGAGAGAGAGGGTTTGGGAAGGTGGATGTCAAGTCTCTCAGCTGACAAACATTATAACAGAGTGGCCACAAAACCGTGATACAGTTTTAGATTTGTATTACATCTATGTTAAATGGGATTCAGTGATGCGTTTTTTTTTCGCGTTTTGACTCATTAGTTGTAAAATTTCTTGTGTTCTTCAGCAGACCTCAATATGGGTACCTATAGTAGCGCGTAGCACATCCAAGTAATATTATACTTTGATCTACATGATGACCCACTTAACCCTCATCACATTGCTGTTGAGCCTTTACGAATCCAATCCATTTACCAGGAAAGTTCTCATTAATGATGTCACACACCAACAAACTCTAGTGTGAAGTTATTATTGTAGTACAACGAATGGCTGCAGTTCTTCTGAAACTTCTGAATGTCAACTTCGAAGTCTGTCAATAGGCTCTCATCCTCCAGAAACTTAAGACACATGTGCTAATGCTTGGTAGCAAGGAAGGGTTCAGTCACATTGACGGCGGTAATTCCATCGAACGGTTTTCACTTATCTAAACTCCGTGAATCATGTGACGCAATTATTTTTCAATTGCGTGTTCGCCATTTTTATTTAGCTATCTATTAACAGCATCTGGTTACTCTGACTAAGACCTGCAAAAAAAATTATCACAATTAAGTTACAACGTTAAAAAAAAGCGTAATTGTATCTCTTTATTTTTATTATTATTAATTGTAATAAAATAATAAGAAAAAACAGGAACGAGACTTTGTGTGATGGTTGGAGGAAGCACTGTGCCATACTCAGTACATTCATTCATTAACACTGAGTTTGTATAAGTGTGTAAAATAATAGAGCTGAATCAGTGATAACATTGAATTAATAAAAATCTCTAGCACCATATTAGTAGTTATATAAGTAATAGCGACCACCTGATTGTTGTGGCCACTTGTCTTATTCCACACTGACCATTTGCTGCTGTTGATATGAGTCGCCTGACGAAGAAAAAGCCACTTGAAGGACTTGACTCTGCAGTTTATGATATTCAATATTATGTTAAAACTCTCACCTGCACCAGATCCTCTCAAGAGTTTCTTTAATTATAATTATAATGTCACCGTTGGTCTAAAAATATTCTCACTCGACCAATGTCTGCAACAATTTACGGAGACATTCGTTTTGTGACAATCTGTTGAAGGGTGATAGTTGTCCTAGAGAAGAATGTTTGTCCAAGAGAAGAATGGTTGTCCTAGAGAAGAATGGTTGTCCAAGAGAAGAATGGTTGTCCTAGAGAAGAATGGTTGTCCTAGAGAAGAATGGTTGTCCAAGAGAAGAATGGTTGTCCTAGAGAAGAATGGTTGTCCTAGAGAAGAATGGTTGTCCAAAGAGAAGAATGGTTGTCCAAGAGAATAATGGTTGTCCTAGAGAAGAATGGTTGTCCTAGAGAAGAATGGTTGTCTTAGAGAAGAATGGTTGTCCAAGAGAAGAATGGTTGTCCAAGAGAAGAATGGTTGTCCTAGAGAAGAATGGTTGTCCAAGAGAAGAATGGTTGTCCTAGAGAAGAATGGTTGTCTAGAGAAGAATGGTTGTCTAGAGAAGAATGGTTGTCCAAGAGAAGAATGGTTGTCCTAGAGAAGAATGGTTGTCAAGAGAAGAATGGTTGTCCTAGAGAAGAATGGTTGTCCAAGAGAAGAATGGTTGTCCTAGAGAAGAATGGTTGTCCAAGAGAAGAATGGTTGTCCTAGAGAAGAATGGTTGTCCTAGAGAAGAATGGTTGTCCAAGAGAAGAATGGTTGTCCAAGAGAAGAATGGTTGTCCAAGAGAAGAATGGTTGTCCAAGAGAAGAATGGTTGTCCAAGAGAAGAATGGTTGTCCAAGAGAAGAATGGTTGTCCAAGAGAAGAATGGTTGTCCAAGAGAAGAATGGTTGTCCAAGAGAAGAATGGTTGTCCAAGAGAAGAATGGTTGTCCAAGAGAAGAATGGTTGTCCAAGAGAAGAATGGTTGTCCAAGAGAAGAATGGTTGTCTTAGAGAAGAATGGTTGTCCAAGAGAAGAATGGTTGTCCAAGAGAAGAATGGTTGTCTTAGAGAAGAATGATTGTCCAAGAGAAGAATGGTTGTCCAAGAGAAGAATGGTTGTCTTAGAGAAGAATGGTTGTCCAAGAGAAGAATCGTTGTCTTAGAGAAGAATGGTTGTCCAAGAGTAGAATGGGTGTAGAGAAGGATCGTTGTCATGATGGTGTCAGGATGGTTGTCAAGAGAAGAATGGTTGTCATAGAGAAGAATGGTTGTCAAGAGAAGGATGGTTGCATCTTCATAGAGAAGAATGGTTGTCCATAGAGAAGAATGGTTGTCTAGAGAAGAATGGTTGTCAAGAGAAGGATGGTTGTTAGAGAAGAAATGTCGTTGTCATAGAGAAGAATGGTTGTCCAAGAGAAGAATGGTTGTCTTAGAGAAGAATGGTTGTCCAAGAGAAGAATGGTTGTCTTAGAGAAGAATGGTTGTCCAAGAGAAGAATGGTTGTCTTAGAGAAGAATGGTTGTCCAAGAGAAGAATGGTTGTCCTAGAGAAGAATGGTTGTCATAGAGAAGGATGGTTGTCCAAGAGAAGAATGGTTGTCATAGAGAAGAATGGTTGTCATAGAGAAGGATGGTTGTCCAAGAGAAGAATGGTTGTCATAGAGAAGAATGGTTGTCATAGAGAAGGATGGTTGTCCTAGAAAAGGATGGTTGTCATAGAGAAGGATGGTTGTCATAGAGAAGGATGGTTGTCATAGAAAAGGATGGTTGTCATAGAGAAGGATGGTTGTCATAGAGAAGGATGGTTGTCATAGAGAAGGATGGTTGTCTTAGAGAAGAATGGTTGTCCTAGAGAAGGACGGTTGTCATAGAGAAGGATGGTTGGGTTGGGTAGAGAAGGATGAAGGTCATAGAGAAGGATGGTTGCTCGCAGAGAAGAATGGTTGTCATAGAGAAGAATGGTTGTCATAGAGAAGGATGGTTGTCATAGAGAAGAATGGTTGTCATAGAGAAGGATGGTTGTCATAGAGAAGAATGGTTGTCATAGAGAAGAATGGTTGTCATAGAGAAGAATGGTTGTCATAGAGAAGGATGGTTGTCATAGAGAAGAATGGTTGCCATAGAGAAAAATGGTTGTCATAGAGAAGGATGGTTGTCATAGAGAAGAATGGTTGTCATAGAGAAGAATGGTTGTCATAGAGAAGGATGGTTGTCCCAGAAAAGGATGGTTGTCATAGAGAAGGATGGTTGTCATAGAGAAGGATGGTTGTCATAGAAAAGGATGGTTGTCATAGAGAAGGATGGTTGTCATAGAAAAGGATGGTTGTCATAGAGAAGGATGGTTGTCTTAGAGAAGAATGGTTGTCCTAGAGAAGGACGGTTGTCATAGAAAAGGATGGTTGTCATAGAAAAGGATGGTTGTCATAGAGAAGGATGGTTGTCATAGAGAAGGATGGTTGTCATAGAAAAGGATGGTTGTCATAGAAAAGGATGGTTGTCATAGAGAAGGATGGTTGTCATAGAGAAGGATGGTTGTCTTAGAGAAGAATGGTTGTCCTAGAGAAGGACGGTTGTCATAGAGAAGGATGGTTGTCCTAGAAAAGGATAGTTGTCCTAGAGAAGGATGGTTGTCATAGAGAAGAATGGTTGTCCTAGAGAAGGATGGTTGTCATAGAGAAGGATGGTTGTCATAGAGAAGGATGGTTGTCTTAGAGAAGGATGGTTGTCTTAGAGAAGGATGGTTGTCATAGAGAAGAATGGTTGTCATAGAGAAGGATGGTTGTCATAGAGAAGGATGGTTGTCATAGAGAAGGATGGTTGTCATAGAGAAGGATGGTTGTCATAGAGAAGGATGGTTGGTCATAGAGAAGGATGGTTGTCATAGAGAAGGATGGTTGTCATAGAGAAGGATGGTTGTCATAGAGAAGGATAGTTGTCATAGAGAAGAATGGTTGTCATAGAGAAGGATGGTTGTCTTAGAGAAGAATAGTTGTCATAGAGAAGGATGGTTGTCGTAGAGAAGAATAGTTGTCATAGAGAAGAATGGTTGTCATAAAGAAGGATGGTTGTCTTAAAGAAGGATGGTTGTCATAGAGAAGGATGGTTGTCATAGAGAAGAATGGTTGTCATAGAGAAGGATGGTTGTCATAGAGAAGGATGGTTGTCATAGAGAAGGATGATTGTCTTAGAGAAGAATAGTTGTCATAGAGAAGAATGGTTGTCATAGAGAAGGATGGTTGTCTTAGAGAAGAATAGTTGTCATAGAGAAGGATGGTTGTCATAGAGAAGGATGGTTGTCATAGAGGCGATACAGTAGAGAAGAATGGTTACAGAGAAGGATGGTCATAGAGAAGGATGGTTGCTATAGAGAAGGACAGTCAAGAGAAGGATGAAGCTGGTCATATAAAAGGATGGTTGTCATAGAGAAGGATGGTTGCAGAAAAGGATGCTGTCATAGAGAAGGATGGTTGTCTTAGAGAAGAATGGTTCTAGAGAAAGGACGGTTGTCAAGTAGTGATGGTTGGGTTGCAGTATGATGGTTGGGTCAGGAGAAGGATGGTTACGTAGAGAAGGGGATGGTTGGTTGGGCAGAAAAGGATGGTTGTTGGGCAGAAAAGGATGGTTGTCACAGAGAAGGATGGTTAAGTAGAGAAGGATGGGTTGTCTTAGAGAAGAATGGTTGTCCCAGAGAAGGACGGTTGTCATAGAGAAGGATGTCCTAAAAAGCATAGTTGTCCTCAGAGAAGGATGGTTGTCATAGAGAAGAATGGTTGTCCCAGAGAAGGATGGTTGTCAGTAGAGAAGGATGGCTGGGTCAAGTAGAGAAGGATGGCTGTCAAATAGAGAATAATGGTTGTCATAGAGAAGGATGGTTGTCATAGAGAAGGATGGGTTGCCTTGCAGAGAAGGATGGTTGTCATAGAGAAGAATGGTTGTCATAGAGAAGGATGGTTGCCATAGAGCAGGATGGTTGTCATAGAGAAGAATGGTTGTCATAGAGAAGGATGGTTGTCATAGAGAAGAATGGTTGTCATAGAGAAGAATGGTTGTCATAGAAAAGGATGGTTATCATAGAGAAGAATGGTTGTCATAGAGAAGGATCGTTGTCATAGAGAAGGATGGTTGTCATAGAGAATGATGGTTGTCATAGAGAAGAATGGTTGTCATAGAGAAGAATGGTTGTCATAGAGAAGGATCGTTGTCATAGAGAAGGATGGTTGCCATAGAGCAGGATGGTTGTCATAGAGAAGAATGGTTGTCATAGAGAAGAATGGTTGTCATAGAGAAGGATGGTTGCCATAGAGCAGGATGGTTGTCATAGAGAAGAATGGTTGTCATAGAGAAGAATGGTTGTCATAGAGAAGAATGGTTGTCATAGAGAAGGATGGTTGTCATAGAGAAGAATGGTTGTCATAGAGAAGGATCGTTGTCATAGAGAAGGATGGTTGTCATAGAGAATGATGGTTGTCATAGAGAAGGATGGTTGTCATAGAGAAGGATGGTTGTCATAGAGAAGAATGGTTGTCATAGAGAAGGATGGTTGTCATAGAGAAGGATGGTTGTCATAGAGAAGAATGGTTGTCATAGAGAAGAATGGTTGTCATAGAGAAGAATGGTTGTCATAGAGAAGAATGGTTGTCATAGAGAAGAATGGTTGTCATAGAGAAGGATGGTTGTCATAGAGAAGAATGGTTGTCATAGAGAAGAATGGTTGTCATAGAGAAGAATGGTTGTCATAGAGAAGGATGGTTGTCATAGAGAAGGATGGTTGTCATAGAGAAGAATGGTTGTCATAGAGAAGGATGGTTGTCATAGAGAAGAATGGTTGTCATAGAGAAGATGGTTGTCATGAGTTGTTATAGAGAAGGGTGGTTGTCATAGAGAAGGATGGTTGTCATAGAGAAGAATGGTTGTCATAGAGAAGGATGGTTGTCATAGAGAAGGATGGTTGTCATAGAGAAGAATGGTTGTCATAGAGAAGGATAGTTGTCATAGAGAAGGATGGTTGTCATAGAGAAGAATGGTTGTCATAGAGAAGGATGGTTGTCCTAGAGAAGAATGGTTGTCATAGAGAAGGATGGTTGTCATAGAGAAGGATGGTTGTCATAGAGAGGAATGGTTGTCATAGAGAAGGATGGTTGTCATAGAGAAGAATGGTTGTCATAGAGAAGGATGGTTGTCCTAGAGAAGAATGGTTGTCATAGAGAAGGATGGTTGTCATAGAGAAGGATGGTTGTCATAGAGAAGGGTGGTTGTTCATATCATACCCGGTAGAACAATTCAGCATCACACGGGGAAGAATATGATTATCGTACATACAGCTGGCAAGTATCTGTCTATGATTTTTTTTTCGATTAATGTGTGAAGTTAAGCGTATTAAAGACGCATATTGGATTATGACAAAATATATATCATGGATAATACTTCTGGTCAGCTTAATATGTGGGACCTGTTCAAGATGTGCTCTGCCTGTACAATAATAATGACGTTATAAAGATGGTGTGTCATGAGAAAGTTACTGCCCCTGTGGGTTCGTGTGCAGTAAATATTTTGCTTTAAAAATGTAATTTCCTGCGTGGTGCAATGGTCAACATGATCTCCTTGTAAGCGAGCGGACTCGGGTTCGATCCCCGGGCAGGGTGAAACTATGGGCAAGTTTCTTTAAGTCATTTACCTCTGTCTACCTAGCAGTAATTATGAACCTAGGATGTTATTCGATTTGTGGATCGTATTCCGGGATAATGGTTAGCCATTGCAGTTGGCGAGTTGTCCGGTCTTCTCGGACTTTTCCTTGACTCTGGGTCATGCAGCTCGTGTGGTTGTTGTGTTGGCGACAGCTTCTACACCTTAACCAAATTCACATTTATCTCTATGTCAGTGCTGAGACACCAACCCCGCCAAGCTATCATCGCATGGGAATTGTTGTACCTGTTCTGTGAACCTAAATCTTTACTTGTACTTACATATCTGCGAAGAAAATACCTGAATCCTAATATGAAAAGATCACAGTGGCTGTGACGGGGGTCACTTAGTGGCTTGGTCGCGTTGTCTCTGTTATGTTTCTCATTATAATATATTCTCTCTCTCTCTCTTTCTCTCTCCCTCTATTTCTCTCTCCCTCTATCTCTCTCTTTCTCTTTCTCTCTCTCTCTCTCTTTCTCTCTGCTATATGAATATATAAAAGACAAATGAAGTCGTCGCAGTTATACGCTATAGATTATATACTTACAATTCATTATAAATCAGTAACCAGGTAAGAGACAGGTCAGGTCTTATCTTAGTAATCAGATAAAAGACAGCTGTATAAGTTAGCGGTGTTGTGACAATCTCCGGTGTTCACTTTCCTTTTTTATCAACCAAGTTGTGTGGTGATTGACGTCCTCATTTGCTGGGTGACTTGCGTCTCTCCCCCATCACTGACACAGACTTCCTCCTGCACCTCCACCAAGACGAGTCTTTTTCATTAACATTGTGACAGATAAGTGACTTTTACTATGGCATGATTGACAAATGTCCTTATCAACTAAGTGACAATGAATGTCTTCCTCGACGACCTCACAGAGAATAGATGGCGTGTATCAGGAAACAACACTTGCAGCCACACCGAGTTGCTGCCTTACACCGACCCACTCTGAGACTTATTCTTGTCTTTATACACACAAGTACAGTAGACACCCGACCCAGGTGACCACTACACCTACCACCTCCACGTGATGTACTGACCAAGAACAACAACATGTAGAACAATACGTACAAGTACAACAACAGACATAATTACAGAAACACGAACAAGTACAACAGCAACATCAAAAACAAAAATAAAACAAAACATACAAGAACAAAAACAATTACAACAATGCCGACAAGTACAACAAAACCCAAATGTAAGTACACACACACACACACACACACACACACACACACACATACATAATAATGGTTGCCTGTCATGTTCAGCGTGAATTTGTTTAAAGCGTCGAGGTTGTAGCCAAAACAACAACTACATCCTAAAATAAACGCGCTGTATGGCCAACTGCACTGGTTAACCATTACACCGGAACACGATCCACAAAACGATTAACATCCAGGGCCGGTATACACAAAACTTTTCTGCTAATGACTAAATAGTTCTGTTAACTAGCAGTAAAATTTAAAAGTGTATACACAAAGCTTAACTTGCAAATTTTTACCGCACAAACAGTTGTTTGTTAAGTACCGCTAAACACCGCTAAGGGTAGCTGGAGTTCATCATATAAAATGGTCTTATGGCTGAATAACTTCAATAAAATTATGAAGATAAATGTCAATATTTACATTTATTTACATTTTGATCATTAAATAAAAATCTAATCTACGCAGTATAAACCAAGGATAGTGATCGGTGGCTTGGCCTTGCCGTGCTGTTTGTAAACAAACCCTCAAACACGTGTTATTGAGGAGCGGACAAGATGAACATCCCGGAAATGGAAGCCTCAACCCCACGAAAGGAAAGGAAGCCCAACTGGATCTTGACGTGCCTGTAGTTCTATGTCGGCTTCACCTTCAACATGCACGTCATCTTCAACAAGTAATGGAATGTTGTGATCAAATAATAATTTTAAGCCAGATTCGTCCAAAATTCGTGCATCATGCACTGAACCGGGCCACCATGCCACAATGTCCACTATTTTGTATGTAGCATCAAACATTACTTGTACATTTATGCTATGGAAGAGTTTCCTGCTTACATATAAATGGTTCATTTACATTAGGAGTCACAATTTTTATGTGTGTGCCATCAATAGCAACAGTTCATCTATGGGTACCGCTCATCGTCCTCTGACCTGACTTGGCTTCAGCGCTGTGTGAAGCTTGGTACAGGTGTGAGAAGTTACCTTGTGTGCCTTAGTTATCTCGGTACCTCCACCCTATAAATGTGGACTGTATAATTACGTACCATAACTAAACTGTATAGAGGAAAATACAGTGTGACGTGGTACAGTGAAGGTGGCACCCAGTCCCAGCCATTAAGGTTGAGGTCAGAAGTCAGAAAAAGAGGTGCCAGGCCAGCGTTCTGCCTGCTGCCGCCTACCTACCTACCTCCCTCTTACGTACGGGACTATATAGGTCAACTTACCTCGCAGCCACCGTTCACCACCTGTGTGCCACACACCACATACTAAGGATAACCAAACTAACTTATACAGTAGTTCGCGCATTGTGAAACAGGGTGTTATACTTAGTGACTTCACATCAGTGTCGTTGAGCTATGACCATGTGTAAAGTGGTAGTTGTGGGTGTAGTGTAGTAATCAATGTGACAGCTTCTGGCATCTAGAGTGCCCTGGTGCCCGCGAAGCCTACTCCTGGGCCCCGGCCATGTGGCTCCCAGCCTCACGCATCCTCTCTCCCCTCGCTCTGCTGATGGTTGGCGCTTACCACACGTGTTAATGACTTCATGTGGTGTCTCAATTGACTACGGTGGTTATACTGGGCTGGTGGGAACATGAATTTAACAGTGAGTTGGTGAATATTGGGTGAAACTCCTATCAGTGTTACTCAAGGCTCACTTCAAATAACTTAGTCCATTCACACAAGTCCCTGTTACCCGGACATCGCTGGCCTACATATCACCTCTCTGCCCCAGTGTATAAGATCTGGATTCCATTTAAATCTAACCATGGCAGGAGTCAACGCCGGGCGGCGACCTGCTGATGTTCCTGACGAAGGAAACGAAGGAGATGAGGAGGACAGTCATGGCGACACTGAAGCTGGCTTTCAGAAGTTTAAGACTCATCAGCAGAAACGCAAAATGAGGACCCAGGGAAGGAAGCAGAGTAGAGCCAATAGGTGCATCCCTCCCATCGCTCCCCGGGCCAACTACATGAGCCTTGCCTTCCCCGAGAACACAACCAATTTGATGAATGAGGAATATTGCAAGAGTACACTGAATGTTGTCATGCCAGGTAGCGCTCCTCGTTTCGTCTATGTAGGCCGAGAGGAGACGAATGCTATCCAACGCTTCATTGATGGAAAGGTCGGCTCACTACATTTCATTAAGCAAGATGAAAATGTTCGAACCCCAAAAATGAACGAATACCTTGTCACCCTCTTACCCAAGGGTATTCCCCCCAGTGGCGCTCTGTCACTTCTGGGCGTCCACAGAGCAAGAAGACTTTACAAGGATGGTGCAAGACTTAGTAGGGTCACCATTGTTTGGAAAAGGAAGGAACCACCTCCTGAGGAATACTGCTTCTTCGGCGAGTATGGTACCCCTAGTAACATCAGTCGGTGGGCCGCCCCCCTGTGGTGTGCTGCAACTGCTTCGGGTCAATCATGTAGCGAAATACTGTCACAAGACAGCCACCTGCGGCATCTGCACAGGAATGCATAGCACGAGGAGCTGTCCCACCAAGGAAACTGCCTCTCCGGAGGGGAGAGAGCAGGCCCACTCACCTGGGAGGCAGTGTCCCAGGTGCAGGGAGGAGGAGGGTGTGACGGCCTGGCACCACGGTTGCCCTGGGAGGCCGGCTCCACCCACAACAGCGTTCACACTCAGTGACGCTAGCGCCAACACTGCCGGGTCGCCTCCATCACCTGAAATCAACAGCCACACCTGCCCACCCAGGAGGCAGTGTCCCAGGTGCAGGGAGGAGGGTGTGACGGCCTGGTACCCCGGTTGTCCTGGGAGGCCGCCTCCACCTACAATAGCAATCCCACTCAGTGATGCCAACGCGGCCGGATCGCCTCCACCAGCTGAAGTCAACAGCCACAGTGACTCTCCTTCGTTACCCAATGCAGGTCAGGTTAAAGCCTGCCAAGTAAGTGTACCAGTGAACAATGGCAGTGATAGTGTTAGTGGAGCTTCTGAAGAAGCTGGTGCCTCCTCTCATAATGATGTGAACTTGAGGGTGAGTAACCAGAGCGAGACCGGTAGTGACAGAAGCATGAATGGGGGGAATGAGCCCCAGACTGTCAGCGTGGTCTCTTTAATAACCCCAGGTCTGAAAAATGTCCATAACCCTGTACTTCTTCCATTATTTTCGGAGGAGGAACTCGGGGGAGTAATGAAGGAACCTTTGTAAAAAAATCCTACTGGAATAAGGGCTGTGAGACGCATTATCAAGAACTCCAGGGGTGATGAATTTGAAACGGTTAACTTATTGGTCAGGTTGTTCTATGAAGCCAAGAGCGCGACTCTCTATACTCAGTTCAAGGTGGAACGAGTAACACGAACGCTTAGGTTCATTTCATGACCTACAATGGTTTGTTAAGGTTTTTAACATTGATGTAATTGGTTTACAAGAACCTTATATGCCCAGCACCCAGAAGAAAGTTGCACCCAGGATAGCTGGGTTTACAGCATACAATAGTGGAGCAGGAAGTGGCCTGCTCACTTATGTAAAGAATGGTCTGGTCTGTAAATGGATCAAAACTCACAATGGTGAAAGTATTCACTATCAACAATTTACAGTAAAGACAGCAAACAGTCAATTTTCGCTGTATAACATCTATGTTCGGTGTAATGAGCTGCGAGCGGACGTGTTACCAAAGTCATCAGGTAACGAGGCTATGCTGTGTATGGGTGACTTTAACTCTCGTCACACTGTCCTCGGTGATGTCCAGTGTAACTCCAATGGGAGGGTGTTCGTAAATTACATCAATAATCATAATATCACTGTATACGACACAGACAAAGTGACACATCTGATGGGGGGCAGACTTGATTATGTGATTGGGTATAACTTAGTAGACAGTAATGTAAAGGCTAAGGTCATCTCAGACCACCTAGTCAGTGATCATTATGTAATACTTACTGAATACACTGTTGCTGATGTCAAGTGTGAACCCCAACCTGAGCTCAGAATTAACATCCCAGATAATCTTAAACTGCACTTCAAGGACTACATCCACAGATGGCATGCTGGATATACACCTGGGTCAGTGGATGAAGTTTGCTGTGATCTTGTAAATGGCATTACCACATATTATACCACCTGGGTTAAGTCAAGAAGGAAGGGCGGCAGCACTAAACCACCTGTGTGGACACATGACCCCATCCTCACCAAAGAAGGAGAGAATGTAAAACAGCTTGCCAAGACTTATAAGCAAAATAAAACTAGTGATAACCTCCTGACATTCCTCAAAGCTAATAGAGCAGGTGAGAAACACCTATTGGGAACACTTCTTACAGTGGATAAATAGAAATCTACTGTAGCAGAAGTGTGGAACAAAATTAGAGCCATTACCAAGTCACCCACCCCAGTCCAACTTCATCACAGCCCTGCAGAATATGCTGACATGCTATTAGACCAATGGTCTAGTGTGTCACAAATCACTTCCCTGCCTCCTGACATACAGCACTATCTTAACACCTCACACATCAATAGAGTTTTCAATATTGAAATAGCCTGTTCCTCACCAGACCATACCGACCAGTTTCCTATAACGCACCACGAACTAGCAACAGCACTAATAAAAGGTGAATCATCCTCCCATGGTGAGGATGGCATAACCTATAACACCCTGAGATTGTTAAATGAGGTCCCTAGCCATCCACTGCTTGACCTGTATCAAATGAGCCTCACACAGGGTATTCTGCCTAAGACATAGACTCAAGGAAACATATTACCAATCCCTAAAGCTAATTCTCCAAACTTCAGGCCTATTTCACTCACATCCTGTATGTGTAAAGTTCTTGAAAGAGTTATTCTCAACCGTCTCATGATTCAAGTCTAACACAAACTGACCCTTAATCTGTATGGGTTCATGCCCGGGCACAGCACAAAGACATGCTTTGCAGAATATCTTGTTCACCCAAAAGATAAGACACAAACAGCCTTCATAGACCTTAAATCAGCCTTTGATGTAGCTAATAGAGACATTATACTTGAGCAACTAGCTAGTTTTGATATTCAAGGTAACCTCCTGACATGGACAAGGGGGGTTATCTGTCCAGCAGGTATGCCAGTGTTCTGTTTAGGGGAGTCAAAAGTACCAGAATGAGAGAATTTGAGCTTGGCACGCCTCAGGGAGGAGTGTTAAGTCTTAGGCTCTTTATTATACTGATGCACAAGCTTATTGCTGACATTCCAGTTCAGCCAAACGAGGCTGTAATATGCTATGCTGATGATATCTGCATTGTGACACAGACCAAGCTCAGGCTCCAAGCCTTGCTGGATGTATTTGCTCAGAGAACTGTGGAAAGTGGTCTCATAATATCTGTTGACAAGACGAGGGTTCTTAATCCTCGTCCTGCTCACCCTCTGCCTTTTGACTTTAACATTAACAGCATGCCCTTGGAACTATGTAGCTCTTATTAATATCTTGGAATTTGTGTGAATGATGCAAACTTTGTCGGCAACCTTTGTGCCAAACTAATGCAGTGCATTAAATCCCACAGAACCCTTGTTGGCAAGGGCTATGGAATTAACATCATCTATGCTCGTACTTTCTATCTTCACTTCATTCGTTCTGTAGTTGACTACCATGCTCTTCATTTTGTGACTATTCCGCCTAAGCAATTCAACAGCCTTGAGATAGTGCAAAATGAAGCCATGCACATCATTCTAGGTTGCCCAAAATCAACCAGAATTGTAAACATGAAGAAAGAGCTCGGGTTGCCCTCCCTATCTGAGAGGATAGCTCTACATAATACTATGTTTTGTGTCAAAGTTCTGAAGAACAGTGGTCCCCAAACTACAGCTCAAACTGAGTTGATGTTCTATATAAGTAATCCCGACTATCTCGCTAACCTTCCACAAAACACCCTCTTTGGGGCGTGGCTTCATAAAAGTGATGCAGATCTCTTGAAACTGAATGTCCCAATCACCCCAGACGAACCCATTAATGCCATTCCTCCTTGGCTGAATATATCAGTTCTTTTTAATTACACTCCTGTTGGTAGTAAGAAAATGTTAAACACAGATGTGATGAGATGTGTCACACAAGAAAATATTAACAGACACATAGAGAGTATTAAATCAAGGAATGTTATGCTTTTACTGATGGTTCTGTGCAGACAAACACAGGTAGACCAGGTTGTGCAATTGTAATATATAAATAAAAAGAGATGATAGTGTCAAAGAAGCAAAGGCTGAACAACTGGGCCAGCACAACACAAATTGAACTAATTGGAATCTACTTAGCTACTGACCACCTGAAAGAAAATGGAGATGGGGTGACATTCTGTGACTCTCAAAGTGCTTTGAAATCAATGAACAGCCCGTCAGATTCTATGTCTAAAGTTGCATGTGATATTATAAGAAATGTGATAACTGCCAATGAGAACAACTCTCGTATGGAATTTGTGTAGATTCCGTCCCATGTTGGAATTATAGGTATCATGACCGAGCTGATAGACTGGCCAATGAGGCATGTAAGAAAGAAAATGTTGACCGTGACTTTGGCTGTCCAATGCTGTACTTAAAAACATTCAAGTCAGAATCATGAACTCTGATCTAAAAGAACTGAGAAATGCAGAGAGACCTGGCAGTTGTAGCTTAAGTAAATATGACAAATTTTGTTACAAGAGGTACCGGTATGGCCAACATAAGGACAGAACTAGACAATGTGATGTAGTTGTGGCCAGAATTAGGCTAGGATACAGACACATCTGGCAAGTTAGTAACGCTGTACCCATACCGGAACACTTAGCATGTAAACCTTGTGATAAACTTTTAAACCAAACACTTGAACACTATATTATTGAATGTGACACTGTCAAAGACACTTGGCTTATTGTATCATGAACTTTGTAATTACTACATTGAATCGGGGGTGCTTGAGGACATTCTTGCTGTTTATCCCAAATTTGCTAGCCCACACTGATTAGTCTTCAATTAGAATATGACGTCCAATGTATATGAACCTCTGTCTTGCATGGCAGCGAACAGTGACATCACCCACATGACTGACCGATATATACTCCTAATTTATATGATGTATTTCTTTGTGTACGAACCTCTGTCCTGCACGGCAGTGAACAGTGACATCACCCACATGAATCTGACCTATATATACTGTATTGAATATGATGTATTTCTTTGTGTATGAACCTCTGTCCTGCGTTGCAGTGAGAAGTGATACCACCATCAGTGTCAAGACCTGACTGAATTACTCAGAATAGGCAAACTGTACTCCAAGCTTTGTAAATAAATGTGTTAAACTAACTAAGCACCAACAACACCGGGAAACCCAGCAATTTCAATGAATTCAGCTTACTTTCTTGAATTTCTCTCTGGGCGAATGGGAACTTCATAAACTGACAAAAAATGTTTGGTTCAGTTAGTGCATTCTTTGTCTGAGTTATAACACGGCTGATAGTAGGCTGAGTGGTTCCAAAATCATCACTGCTGCACAGTTACATTCTTCAAGTCGCTAAATAACGCAAGGTTATGGCCACTTTCTTCTCTGGGGTTAGAGCCCAATTCGTCCCAGTAATACTTTGTTGTGTTTCCCTCATTAAATCAGTCACTGCCATGATACCTGCACGGTCCAGTCGGTATCGCGTGATGAGTTCAGAATCACTGTATTCATTAAATATATCTCTCCTTTCCCGATAAATGCGTTGCCGCCGCTGATGTTGTTGTTGGTTCGCCATGGTAACAACTAACAGAATACTATTACGGGACTTAAAGTGCTCCAGGGGTCTTTTAACTTAACAGATCTACTAAGGCCCGTAAGAGTTTTGTGTTTGTACTATTAGTGCTTCACGGGAAAATGTCAACTTTAACAGCTGTTTGTTAGCACTTAAAAGTTTTGTGTATATCAGCCCAGGTCCCCAATTACTGCTGGGTAGACAGAGGCAACTGACGTAAAGCAAAGTTGCCCATGGTTTCACTCTGCCCGGGGAACGAACCCGGTCCACTTTTGCAAGACGAACATGCTGACCATTGCACTACAGGTCTCAAGTACACACACAAAAATAAGAACAACAGTACCTATAAATTACAGGTGTCTAACTGGTGTCTTACGTTACATTCACTAATCCTCACAACTGTCTTGTAGTGGCAAGAAATTGTTGTTTTGGGGAAAGTTTTGTCAGGGCAGTAAACCGACCACAGTCAGGAATTCAGTTCATAAAACAGTCAGTCAAAACATGTAAACACGAGATAAAAGAGACGATCCGTTTTAATCGAGGGAAACATCCTCCCAAAACCCTTTGTGAAACAAGCTTGACGCACCAACCAAACCTAGCCACAGCTGTCCTACGGTCGTCGAGTTAGAGGAGAGATTAGGTTTATGTGGTTGAGGTAGTCGGCTACATAAATGGTTTACACACGGTGCTGGCCTCGCTCCCACCTGTGGATTTGCATTCTGTGCCTTAAAACAATACTATCACTGACGATCCCGAGAAAAATATAAAGACTAACGATAGCGATAACACACACACACACACACACACACACACACACACACACACACACACACACACACACACACACACACACACACACACACACACACACACACACACACACACACACACACACACACACACACACACACACACACACACACACACACACACACACACACACACACACACACACACACACACACACACACACACACACACACACACACACACACAAACACACACACACACACACACACACACACACACACACACACACACACACACACACACACACACACACACACACACACACACACACACACACACACACACACACACACACACACACACACACACACACACACACACACACACACACACACACACACACACACACACACACACACACACACACACACACACACATACATACACACACACACACACACACACACACACACACACACACATACACACACACACACACACACACACACACACACACACAACACACACACACACACACACACACACACACACACACACACACACACACACACACACACACACACACACACACACACACACACACACATATACACACAAAGCACACACACACACACACACACACACACACACACACACACACACACACACACACACACACTTCCAAAAATACTGGGTATTTACAGTCAGTAAAACCCCGGCATTTCTCCTAATACTACGCGGCATTGTGCTGGAGTAGTGTTGTAGTGTTGTACAGTGTGTAGTGTTGTAGTGTGTACTGAGTGTTGTACTGTAGTATGTTGTAGTGTTGTAGCTGTAGTGTTGTACTGGAAGTACTGGTACTGAAATGTAGGTGCTGTAGTGTTGTACTGGAGTGTTTGTAGTGTTGTACTGGGTAGTGTAGTGTTGTACTGAGTGCTGTAGTGTTGTTGTTTGTACTGGGTGTAGTGTTGTACTGAGTAGCTGGTAGAGTGTTGTACTGGGTGTTGTAGTGTTGTACTGTAGGGCTGTAGTGTTGTACTGGGTAGTGTTGTAAGTGTTATGCTGGGTAGTGTTGTAGTGTTGGTGTGTTGTACTGGTGAGTACTTAGTGGAGTGTTGTAGTGTAGTTTGTACTGCTGTAGTGTTGTACTGAGTGTTGTACTGAGTAGGGCTGTAGTGTTGTACTGTAGTGTTGTAGTGTTGTACTGGGTAGTGTTGTACTGAGTAGGGCTGTAGTGTTGTACTGGGTAGAGTGTTGTACTGGGTAGGGCTGTAGTGTTGTACTGTGTGTACTGAGGGCTGTAGTGTTGTACTGCTGAGTAGTGTAGTGTTGTACTAGGTAGTGTTGTACTGAGTAGGGCGTAGTGTTGTACAGGTAGTGTTGTAGTGTTGTACTGAGTAGGGCTGTAGTGTTGTACTGGGTAGTGTTGTCCTGCGTAGTGTTGTAGTGGGTAGTGTTGTAGTATTTGTACTGGGTAGTGTTGTAGTGTTGTAATGGGTAGTGTTGTAGTGTTGTACAGGGTAGTGTTGTATTGTTGTTCTATGTTGTGTTGTACTGATTGGGGTTGTAGAGTTGTACTGGGTAGTGTTGTACTGCGTAGTGTTGTAGTGTTGTACTCAGTAGTGTTGTAGAGTTGTACTGGGTAGAGTTGTACTAGGTACTGTTGAACTGGGTTGTGTTGTAGTGTTGGACTGAGTAGTGTTGTAGTGTTGTACTGGGTAGTGTTGTAGTGTTGGACTGAGTAGTGTTGGAGTGTTGTACTGGGTAGTGTTGTAGTGTTGGACTGAGTAGTGTTGTAGTGTTGTACTGGGTAGTGTTGTAGTGTTGTAATGAGTAGTGTTGTATTTGGTAGTGTATTACTGAGTAATGTTGTACTGGGTAGTGTTGTATTGGGTAGTGTCATAGTGTTGTACTGAGTAGTTTTGTACTGGGTAGTGTTGTAGTGTTGTACTGGGTAGTGTATTACTGAGTAGTGTTGTAGTGTAATAAAGAGATGTGTTGTACTGGATAGTGTATTAGGGAGTAGTGTTGTACTGGGTAGTGTTGTAGTGTTGTACTGAGTAGTGTTGTACAGAGTAGTGTTGTACTGAGTAGTGTTGTACTGGGTAGTGTATTACTGAGTAGTGTTGTAGTGTTGTATTGGGTAGTGTTGTAGTGTTGTACTGAGTAGTGTTGTACTGAGTAGTGTTGTACTGGGTAGTCTATTTCTGAGTAGGGTTGTACTGAGTAGTGTAATACTGGATAGTGTTGTACTGAGTAGTGTTGTACTGGATAGCGTTGTACTGAGTAGTGTTGTACTGGATAGTGTTGGACTGAGTAGTGTTGTACTGGGTAGTCTATTTCTGAGTAGGGTTGTACTGAGTAGTGTTGTACTGGATAGTGTTGTACTGAGTAGTGTAATACTGGATAGTGTTGGACTGAGTAGTGTTGTACTGAGTAGTGTTGTAGTGTTGCACTGGATAGTGTTGTGCTGAGTAGTGTAGCACTGGATAGTGGTGTAGTGTTGTACTGACGTAGCGTTGTACTGTGTAGTGTAGTATTGGATAGTGTTACTGAGTAGTGTTGTACTGGATAGTGTTGGACTGAGTAGTGTTGTACTGGGTAGTGTTGTACTGAGTAGTGTTGTACTGGATAGTGTTGGACTGAGTAGTGTTGTACTGGGTAGTCTATTTCTGGTAGGGTTGTCTGAGTAGTGTTGTACTGGATAGTGTTGGACTGAGTAGTGTTGTACTGGGTAGTGTTGGACTGAGTAGTGTTGTACTGGATAGTGTTGTACTGAGTAGTGTTGTACTGGATAGTGTTGTACTGAGTAGTGTTGTACTGGATAGTGTTGTGTACTGAGTAGTGTTGTACTGGATAGTGTTGGACTGAGTAGTGTTGTACTGGATAGTGTTGTATGAGTAGTGTTGTACTGGATAGTGTTGGACTGAGTAGTGTTGTACTGGGTAGTCTATTTCTGAGTAGGGTTGTACTGAGTAGTGTTGTACTGGATAGTGTTGTACTGAGTAGTGTAATACTGGATAGTGTTGGACTAGGTAGTGTACTGAGTAGTGTTGTACTGAGTAGTGTTGTACTGAGTAGTGTTGTACTGAGTAGTGTTGTACTGGGTAG